>NC_045966.1:41787081-42087081 GCF_010909765.2 Amblyraja radiata
GGCGATTAGTGTATGGGACGTACTCGTGCCTATGGTTCCCTGTTGATCTTTATTTTCCTGGTCGGAAAGATTTTGCAGTTGTGCTTAAAGAAGCAACAGTGTGTTATCCCGGCGCATTCTGTGCCGAGTTCAATGAACGTTTAATTACAATATGCAGAGTTTAGTGAATCTCAAACTTTGTACTGAACATGGGTGTACATTCTGAGTGTACAAACGCAGGCAAAGTGCGAATATTCTGGATAATACTGATTTATTACATACCATCCGCATAAACCCCGCAAGAAATGTTAAATGAAAGTGTCTCCTTTCAGTTTATAATCATAGTTTTTATGAACTTGTTCACGTATCTGACAAATGCTAAAATCCATGTAATAAAACGTGTACCTGATGACGGCAGCATAATACATATTGAGGAGAATTGGTTCTTCTTGTTGCTGGAGATGGCCAATGTCCAACATCTGTGTCATTTCATCCATTATTCAATACTCCAAACCCCAATTTCGTCCAAGACTGCAAACTTCTTCAGCCATAATATCGAGATGGTCGTTTGTGAATTCACTTTGATGTATGGGTCTAGGCAATTCATTCAGAGATTACTTCAGTGATGCCTGTTTGGGAATTGTTGTTCTTCAGCCATCATTATTCCCTTTATTTGTATTAATTCTTCTGTGCTAAGCCACAGGAAAGCCCAACGATGTATTCATCTTCGTGTACCCTTGAACAAATGCTGATGAGACAGCTTTTGAACCACTGCAGCGTTTCTGGTGATGCTTCTTCTGAAATGATGTTGCCAGGACGTTCCAATACTTAGATTCAGTAGCAGTGTTGAATGGCGATACATTTATGTCAGACTGTTAGGCGACATGAAGGAAAGTCAGCCCTGCAGTGTGAATCCCAAACATCTAACCCTTTTAAATTAAACGTTCTTGCGAGTTGCGTCACCTGCCAGTGAAGCTTTCCACGATGATATTTGATGCCGTGCAATATAAAACAGTGATACTGTATTATTTTTGGATAAGCACTTTATCCAGGGTTGGAAATAAATCGCCGCAGTTTCATGTTCTCATGTAATCCAATTGCTTATACGCGAGCAAATATGATTGTCGCTTGATAGCATTGCTTACAATAGCTCCCATCGCTTTCTGAATGATGAAGGGAACACTGCATTGATAGTAGATGGCTCGATCCGAATTACTCGATTTTTATTGACGTTATATATTGGTCAGTATTACATAATGTCGGATACAACCCAGAGCTTCATCTCGATTGACGCCTCTTGCGTAGAAACTTCTAATCGTGTATAAACCAAATACTCTATGGCCCATCATCATCCTTAGTCTAGAGGGCGATGGAGCACAATGTGTTTGGCATACAGATGATGTCGCTAATGACAGCAGAGGTACAAAATCCCCCCGGGTAATATTCTGAATCGATGGGAAGCACCTTGTGAGTACCATAGCCTGGATCATGCTAATAAAGGCTAAAAGATCAGAACAGAGTAGTGGGTTTAAAATAGAAGACAGTGCTGGATCGCCTTGCGCATGATCTGCGCACATGAAACTTACTGACCTAGTCAGAACATTGGTACTTTCCTAGCCATTGGACTCATGGTGGCCAGCACCATTGAGTGGAACTTGCTGAATTGCACAGTATTTCCTCGAGTCTATCGTCAGTAGTGTATTGCGAAATCTAGCACGACATTTGAGTTACCATTATATTTGGTGTAATGGCGAGCCTGCTGATAAAGAGCAAGGGAAAAGATAAGGATTGTCTTCTTTAAATATTTTTCATTGTGGTCTTATTATTTAAGCGTTTGTGCATGTTTCCTTACCCTACATTAAAATACCCCAACTATAAATATTAGGGGCGTCTCGGTGGCGCAGCGGTAGAGTGGCTGCCTTTTAGCCCCTGTCCCACTTAGGAAACCTGAACGGAAACCTCTGGAGACTTTGCGCCCCACCCAAGGTTTCCGTGCGGTTCCAGGAGGTTGCAGGTGGTTGCCGGAGGTTGCAGGTAGTGGAAGCAGGTAGGGAGACTGACAAAAACCTCCGGGAACCGCACGGAAACATTGTGTGGGGCACCAAGTCTCCAGAAGTTTCCGTTCAGATTTCCTAAGTGGGACAGGGGCATTACAGCGCAAGAGACCCGGGTTCCATCGTGGCCACTGGTGCTGTCTGTAGGGCGTTTGTGGCCGCGTGGGTTTTCTCCGGGTGCTCCGGTTTACTCCCACACTACAAAGACGTACAGGTTTGCAGGTTAATTGGCTTTTATAATTTGCCCCTGGTGTGTTGGATAAAACTAGCGTACGGGTGGTCCGAAGGGCTGGTTCTGCGCTGCATCTCTAAACTAAACGAAACTAAACTAAACAGGATAAACACTATATGTTTAAATGTATAATTTGGTAATAATGTTTTGTATATTTTTGACTGGCAGGTATTTAACTGTTATAGCGTGACACCGACAACTTGGATATCTGTACTGTTGGAGGGCCGCCCTCACTAAAAACTATTCAAGTGGAATCTATATTCTACTTTCTAAATTTCTACATTGTTTCACTCAGTTGGGATATGCATACCGAAAAAAAATCTTTCTTCAAATTCTTTATTTCCCATATCTCTCGTGTCTTTAGGAAAACGAGAACGTTTCACTGGCTCCATAGAATTTCATGTCCACTGAAGAGAAACAGCGCTCAGTGATTCTGGTGGGACTAGCTAATAAGAGTAAGAGAGGCGAGGCAACAGAAGTAAGCCTAGAGGAAGAAATGAAGAAGTATTAACGTGCGCAGAATTGCAAACAAAACACTAGTACTAGTTATATATTTTTCAGTTTAGATGAGTCCATTCCAAGATTGGAGGAATGCTTCATGTCAGACTATTCTTGCTTGATCTATTGTCAGATCCTCGATATTATATTCTATGGATATATTGTAACGTTTTCGTTTTCCTATAGACACTCGGCACATGGGGCAGTAAAGGTTTTGAAGAAAGATTGCATATCCCAAGTCAGTGAAACTGTTTTGAAATCTGAAATGTATGTTTTAGCTTTAGAATTTTTGCAAAAAGAAAAGAAAAAATAATGGCATATACTGAAAAGGCAATTGCAAATTAACAAATCTGGAGTGGCAATGGATTATATCCTTCAATGTATATGGTCAAAGAAAACATATGGCAATAACGAAAACAAAACATGCCACAGCCAGTCATAAGAAAACAGCGACATTAGATTGCGTATACAAGCATTGCACAAATGAATTCTACATTCAACTCTAGCATCGTAAGTACAATGTTGTTGTAATATAAAATATATAAAGAGATATAATGGTGAGCATAATTAATTTAATGCAGGGAACCACATTATTTTTTCCTACAGCAAAGTCGGTGGAAAGAATTTGCAAACATGCCCTTAGCAAATTGAAATCTAGTTGTGGCTAAATGTGTTAATGCACTACCTATTCCTTACACTGGGTATACATATAAATATGACAGTTATCATCAATCAAATTTTACAATTAAGAAGAAATTATCTTGACATATATTTCAAAAAGACAGCTTCTTTAGTTTGGTGGAGCAACTGATTATCTTACATTTTTCCACGCGACAACGGAACAATGTTGTAATTAAAAGTCGTAGTTTACGACCAGTAGGAATAATCATAAATGATGGATACGTAATTGGATTGTTCGCATGATGAATTCCGAACTTCATATTGACGCTAATATTGTCGAAGAATGTCTTCATATTTCATCTTTTACGTAATATGCAGTGTTCTTATTGAACATTAGGATTTAAAGTTAACATTTTGCAAAAAATCTGATGCATCCAAATACTGGAAGACCTTTCAATTGTGCAACAAGTAATATAACATCCCTGCTGCAAAATATGTCCTCCTTGCTTTAAGAAACGAGCTGCACTCCTACTGGTCGGATGTGATTGTTACAGTCCACCAATCAGAACCTGAGATGGGACTGGATCTGCACAGCCCCCTACAATACTCAGCCGCCATTGAACAAAATCAGACGCCGCGAACCCTGCAAAGCTCGCAGCTCGGATGGTTTCCGGACAGTTAATTTCGAATTGCAGGTCAACGTGATGATATTTAAATGGAAATATTCCAACATCTCGCACGAAGGCACAGATTTTATACGTTGTATTTGTAATGATTCAAGCTACCGTTTAAAAATATTGTCTCGGATTCATACCGTTCGAATGAATTCTCCTGGAAATGAGATTTCACATATATTGGCTGCAGAAATGCCAATTGTTTTGCTGTTTGTTCTCCCACTGGAATCTTGTTTCTGGGCAGATTCGTTATTCTGTTCCCGAGGAATTGCAGCTGGGTGCCTTTGTCGGGAATATCTCAATTGATTTGGGCTTAGATTTAAAGCAGCTCTCGACTCGCAGAACACGGGTGGCGCCCAGCCCGAGGAAGCGGTATGTGGACGTAAATTTGCAGAATGGGATTTTATTTGTGAATGAAAGAATCGACAGGGAGCAACTTTGCGGGTCGAGCACCGAATGCATTTTACCCTTGAACGTCGTGCTTGAAAATCCACTCAGTCTTCACCAGATGGAAGTGGAGATACTCGATGTAAATGACAACGCTCCCAGTTTCCCCAAAAACCAGATCCACCTTCAAATATCGGAGAATATGGCACCGGGAGCGCGATTCCCCCTCGATTCCGCATACGATCTGGACATTGGGACAAATTCCTTGCAGGCTTACCAGATCCTTCCCAGTGAATATTTCATTCTTGATGTACAGACACGCAGTAGGAAGGGAAAAATACCAGTGTTAGTGCTGCAGAGGGCCTTGGATAGAGAAACAATACCGGCCCAGGAGTTAATGCTCTTTGCAGAAGATGGCGGAGTCCCTGTGAGATCGGGCACGGTTCAAGTAACAATCACGGTGCAAGATATGAACGACAACCATCCTGTTTTCTCACAGTCGGTTTATAGCGTCAGAATGTTGGAAACAGCTGCCGTGGGGACTTTGATTATTAGATTAAACGCCACTGATTTGGACGAGGGTTCTAATGGTGAGATTACATATTCTCTCAGTGGCCAAAATTCAGCAAAATTTCATGAACTATTTGGCGTAGATTCGAAAACTGGTGAAATAAGACTGAAAGGTCGTTTGGACTACGAAGAAAACATTTCATTTGAGATTAATGTACAAGCAGTCGACAATGGTCATTACGCAATGCCTCAGTATTGTGATGTATTGGTGGATGTTATCGATGTGAATGACAATGCTCCTGATATAACGTTAACATCTGTCTCCAGTACGGTACCAGAAGATACATCAATCGGAACAGTTGTGGCACTGCTCAACGTAGAAGACAAAGACTCGGGCCGAAATGGGCAAGTGCATTGTCAAATTGCAAGTAAACTGCCATTTAAGCTGGACACAAGTATGAAAAGTTTTTGCAGACTGCTAATACAGGATACACTGGATCGGGAAACTACCTCCAGGTATGACATTACTGTGACTTGCACGGATGCAGGAAATCCTCCCCTCGCATCCAAGAAAACGATTCATGTAGATATTTCAGATGTAAATGACAACGCACCGAGGTTTACGCAGCCTGTATACACGGCGAATGTCAATGAGAACAACGTAATTGGAAGTTCTATATTCTCCCTGACAGCCTACGATCCAGATGAGGGACAAAATGCTCGACTGAAGTTTTCTATCGTGAATTCATCCGTAGCCTCATATGTCTCCATTAACTCACAAAATGGCGTCTTATTTGCTCAGAGATCGTTTGACTACGAGAAGTTGAAAAGTTTCCAAATCCATGTGCTGGTGCGGGATTCTGGAGTCCCACCGCAGAGCAGTAACTGTAGTGTGGATGTTCTTATCCTCGATCAGAACGATAATGCTCCCGTGATCGTGAACCCTATGCTTGAATATGGGTCAACAGTAACGGAGACAATGTCCAGGCTTGCTAAACCTGGGTACCTAGTCGTCAAGATATCAGCAACAGACGCCGACTCCGGTCAGAATGCCTTCCTGACTTACCACATTTTACAAGCTACCCATCGCAACCTCTTTACTATTTCAGCAGACACAGGAGAAATATGGACCGTGCGTGACATTGAGAGCAAAGATGCGTCTCAGCAAAGAGTTGTGATTGTTGTAAAAGATAATGGAGCGCCACCACTTTCTGCGTCGGTGACTATAGCATTGTCTGTGAAAGAAAATCAAAAGGTCTTTAGTGCCACCAGTTTGTCCACAGATCCAAAGTTCATCCCTGATCTGAACCATTTCTTGGTCATAGCCTTGGGGACAACATCCATCATTTTCCTCGTAATTTTAATTTTACTTGCTGTTAAGGTTCATAAACGCAGAAATGGACTGGGACTCCAGCATAGTTCACACACCGTCTGTTGTTGCTTCAAAACAAGAACTTCGCTGAATGGAATTCAAAAGGCCAGCAGAAGCCTTCAGATACCACCGAACTATGTCGAGGTATTTGGAGGTGATCCACTTTCTCAGAGCTTCCGTTACGAGTCGTGTTCTACACTGCAGTCCACGAAGAGAGACGTCACAACACTTCAAACATGTGGGCTTCCTACAGCAATGCATTGTACCCGGAAGAACCCTATTGGTAAGGAGATTCCAGGAATGTTAAAGTCTCAAGCTTCCAACTTCTATACAAGTAATGAGGTGAGTTGCTTCGAAAAGTAAGTCAAATCGTCACACAATTAATTTGGATACATATAAATATTCGTGATACTTGGGCCATTGGAATTACTGGAACGAAATTAATAACACGGGGAAAATATGTTGTGCATACAGCTTCAAATTAATTTGAGCATTCATTTTATTTGTTTATGTCACCGACTGT
Organism: Amblyraja radiata; assembly: GCF_010909765.2. NCBI lineage: Eukaryota > Metazoa > Chordata > Chondrichthyes > Rajiformes > Rajidae > Amblyraja > Amblyraja radiata. The sequence goes on from NC_045966.1 coordinate 41,793,932, forward strand.
TTCTGTTATTTTCATATATACGTCATTCCAATGGTTTATTATACCGGGTATACCAATTTGCTTTGAACCCCATATATCTGGTTTGAAGAGTTTTAACCCAACTAAAAATATCAAAATATTCAGCAATTTTTAAAACTAGCTCCAATTCCTATGATCATATGACAAATATACAGCTAAACATACATGTTATGAGTTCCTTTAGCAGCAGCGTGGGAATTCTAGCCATATCGTTAAAATATGATGGATACTTTCTGGTTACCATGACCTCAACCCATCCCGGATTGATTAAATCACCTGGTAGTCCAAAAGCAAAGACTAAATACCTTCCAAGCTACAATTAACTAAAATAGAAACTATTAGAATAAAGTTCAGCACGACAAGCATTTTCCATTGAGGGAGAGACAAGATTTAGCGTTTTGTATTTAGAATTTAATTCGAAGAAATATGAAAACCTATCAATCTGAACGTTTTCACCTTTTCCAACTCTCTATCGGTGCGTAAAAACTGAAGTGTAGGAAGGAACTGCAGATGCTGTCAACCGACGGAAGAACTAATGACTGACTACCAAGTATAACGCGTTGCACTTTGTTGATAATTTGTATATGATTTGTACATGCTCTTAATATTAAAAACACAGAATAATTGCAATCACCAAATTGTCATCACATTCCAGATACCGTCGTTTGATTGACTATTTTCAAGACGTTCCTTGTCCCTTGGATTTAATGATTGATTATTAGACTGCGCAATAGTTTCAGTACATCTCATATTCATTTAATCGGTTTTTAAAAACATTTCAGTCTAGGAATGTGCTGTTGAATAATAGTGTTTACTGTTTACTCGTAATTGTTGTGAAGGAATTCATGAGGAAGTGCAATGGCAGGTAGAATTTAATCCTGATTAATGCAACGTGATGTAATATGAGAGCACAAGTAAGAGTAGAACAAACTCTATGAAAAACACAACCCCACTTTCTGGTGAATTGGATGGAAGTAATGAGATTATGGTACAACTTTATAAAACACTGGGCCAAGTGGGACTCGTTGGGTCCCGTCCCCTCAACGCGCGGTTGGAGGGGGGGGGGGGGGGCGAATTGCGGCGTCAAAAGGCACACTAACCCCCCCCCCCCCCCACCACACACACACACACACACACACACACACACACACACACACACACACACACACACACACACACACACACACACGCGCGCACACACACGCGCGCACACACACGCGCGCGCACACACACACACACACACACACACACACACACACACACACACACACACACACACACACACACACACACACACTAACCACCCCCCTTGATATTATATTAATATTATTAATTGGCTCATTTTACCCCCATCCCCGCCCTATCCACTGATGAATAGACCTCGCAGGCGCGTCTAGAGAGAGAAGGGGGGGTGAGGGTAGAAAGAGAGGGCAGAGAGAGAGGGCAGAGAGAGAGAAGGGCAGGGAGGGATAGGAGGGAGAGGGGGAGAGAGAGAGGGGGGGAGAGATGGGGAGAGGGAGGATAGTGGAGGGAGGGGGGGGAGAGTGGGGCGAGAGGGGGGAGGGGGGACAGAGGGGGGATAGAGGGAGGGGGAGAGAGGGGGATAGAGGGAGGGGGGTTGAGAGAGAGGGTGAGAGGGGAAGTGGGGGGAGGGAGATGGGGAAGGGGAGCGGGAAGAGAGGGGGAGGGGGAAGAGGGGGGAGGGGAGGGGGGAGATGGGTGGAGGGGGAGAGGGTGGGAAGAGAGGGGGAGGGGAGTGAGGGAGGGGGAGAGAGATGTGGGGGGTAGAGGGAGGGGGAGAGAGGGCCGTTGAGGGAGGGGGAGAGAGGGGGAGTGGGGGAGGGGGGTAGAGGGAGGGGGAGAGAGGGGGAGTGGGGGGAGAGAGGAGGGAGAGATGGGGAGGGGGAGAGAAGGGGAGGGGGAGAGAAGGGGAGGGGGAGAGAGGGGAAAAGGAAAGGGGAGACGGGTAGGGGAGGAGAGAGGGGGAGGGGAGAGAGGGGCGGGGGGAGGGAAGGGCGAGGGGAGAAGGGGAGAGAGGGGGTGAGGGAGGGAGGGAGGATGGAAGAGAGGGAGGGGTGAGGGGGTGAGAGGGGGGAGAGTGAGTGGAGAGAGAAGAGGGTGGAGAGGGGGGAGAGGTGAGGGGGAGTGTGTGGGAGGGAGTAGGAGAGCGGGTGAGGAGCGGGGTAGAAGAGGGGCTTGGGAGGGCAGGGAGGGGGAAAGGAGATTGTGGAGGAGGAGGGGCGAATGGAGGAGTGGGGAGGCGTAGGGGGGGAGGAGGGGGTGAGAGGATGGGGGAGGAGGAGGGGAAGAGCAGGAGGGGAGAGGTGGAGGGGACCGCGGAGCAGCGCGGAGCAGCGGGGAGCAGCGGGTAGCGGCGGGGAGCGGCGGGGAGCGGCGGGGAGGGGGGGAGCGGGCAGGGAGCAGGGTGGGAGGGGGCGGGACGGGCATCAACCAAAAGACTGCGAATTCGGCGGAGGGCGGTGACGTCACTCGCTGCGCGTGGAACACAGCGCAGGCCGCGCGCAGCAGACCCATTGTGACGTCATCAGCGAAACGCTCTCGTTTATTCTCAAAGTTTTATCAGATTTGTGAACATTTTCATAAATAACTCGAGAAATAAAGCAGGATTTTTTTAGATAGGCGATTTTGGACTTCAGGAGGAAATCTCTACCGGAATATGTAAACAATGTACCATTAGCGCGTCGCTTTTTCGCGAAGATGTGATTATACACAAACAAATAAATACACACACACACATCCAAGATCAGAGTTTTATAGTTATACGGATTGGTTGGCACTTTGTGCTTTTACCCGTCATCGCAAGATATAAATGACACGAATGCAGTGAAAATGTTTTACAGAAAGTTCACCAGATATTGCACTGTGGGGAATTTTATTGATGAGGAGAGATTATGGATACTGTATTTGTCTTTATGGAGCAGAGCAGCCTGAGGTGAAACCATATTTATATTTACAAATGTATGCGTGACTGCGATGAGGTAGAGCGTAGGAAAACTTTCCCTATTACAAAAACGCCAAAAACTAGAGAATGTATATTGTTATTAGCGCCAGTTTAAAGTGCATCGGGGAAATATTTTGACCACCCGCACTATGATGTGAATCAGCAAGAGTGGGTCGTGGAGCCGCAGAAGACTACGAACTTAATATTTATAAATGGCAAGTGTCTAGATGGTTAATCGATAGTTGGCATGGACACAGTTGGCCAACAAGCTTGCTGCTATGCCCTGTGACTATATGATTTAGTTGAATGCCATTTATCATTGTGATGACAGTGGGGATTTTTAAACATGCTCTTGAATCAGCGCCAGGAGGCTATTGCAATGCATTTTAAGGAGACAGAACAATCGCAAGTTTGATGTTGTGATTAAAAACATGGATTTTTTCCTTCGAGAATGTCGCTATTGTTCAAGTTGCTAATCTAAACAACTGGAAAATGGTCATTCATAACTCCGACGCGATCCTTCCAGCTGGTACAACAATTGTGTGTGTGGGGGGGACACAACACTGTGTCCATCACTGCTCTTTGCCCAAAATTTGCCAATGTGTTTATAAGCGATTCTTCACTACCAGGCTCGTTTACGGTCCTGAATAGTAATGAAATGCAGAATGTTACTGTGTATGACCTCGACCACGAATTCGAGAGAGGCTGCATAACTTTGTCTTGATGGTGATAGTCCCTATTTTACAGTTTTCAAGTTTGAGTGTAACTTGTCATCGAACACTTGGAAATAACGTGGTCCGGGAATTTTTCATGTTGACACTAAATGCCGTGGGGGAATTATTTGGAACGGGTTAATATTACGTGATCATTAGCAAATGCCCACATGTTCAGTTTAATGACGAATGCTACTGTAGTGCTTGTAGAAAGCAACGCTTAAGGTATTGTTTTTATTACTTCGATTTATTTAAAAGTTGTGAAAAATATTTTTGACTGTTTCGGATGATCTCTCGGTGATTTATATGTTCATTTCCCCAAAGGATGTACTTCATTTTTAGGGGTGGGTGTGTGTCAGTTGCAGATTCAGAGATATTTAACACCTATCAAAGATTTCAACGGAATTTCGTGAGTGGTACCTTTTGAGAATCTTGACAAGCAAGAACATCGCATCTCTGCTTGTTAAGCAAAGGAGTCTGGAAACATGAGAGCAAGATTTGATTGTGGGTCAGAGCCAACAAGATTCTCCCTGAATCGATTACTTCAGAAGCTGCTCACTTACCACGCATGCCACAATTCGCTTTAAACGAATCAAAATAAACGTATCTTAATTTGTAAACCAAACGATTACTGGGGGCCAAGTTCAGTCGGTATTCTCAACATATACAACACTATTCATATGGCTTCCAGCAAGTGGTCGCTGCATCAGACGATTGTGCCATGCAGAAAAACTTGAAGACTGCACAATGAATGAAACATCAATGTGAGGGACCGTGAGGGACATCAATGCATGATGTCCGCGAGGGATGTGAACGGTGAAGTTGATTACAGTCGCATATAGTGGCTAAAGAATTAAAGAAGCAAACTCTGTGGTGATTCGATATGAACAGCAACCAGGTGACTTAATCTCATGAACGATGTACAATGAAAATTGAAAAAGCAGTTCATGGCAGCCATTCATCTTCCAATCATGAAAAAAACACAGCGACATTCCCCAAGTTAATACAAGGCATTCGAATACCGATGCTTCTTTTCGAAATGTTCCTAAAATGTATGCAAAGGAAGTATACATTTATTTTACAGCTGCGGCATGAAACATGGAACTTTATCGAGCCGTTTCTGTCTTTATTTCAGAGTTCTAACATCTGCATATTTTAATGTAAATATTGTGTGTATTTAATTATCCAAATACCAATAAATCCCCAATAATTCCGTTGAAAAATCACAATAAAATCAATGTTATTGATTTTGAATGACAATCAACAATCTTTCTTTCTCGACTAAAAAAGACTGAATCTGGTTGGAAAATGAAGAAGCTATCGTTTAAATATATCTTGAATAGAATTAGATTCTCGGTATTTTTGTTGTTCCTTATATCTGTTTTCCTCTCAAAACAGTTTTTAAAATATTTATTCTTGAAATTATAAATTCGAATTACTGGGATTTAAAAAAAAACAGAACTCGGACCAGCAGTCCATTGACCAGAGAGGCAAAAATATCCACAAGTCTAAATGAAAGTTTACACGCACAGCAATAAATACAGCACTTCAGTACTACTATATGCATTACAGCTTTAAGAAACAGGAAAGCCCTCATTGGTCGAATATCAATGAGGGGCAGCACCAATCAGGAGCTGAGATGTAATTAGTGATCCGGACAGCCCCCTTCACGACACGGCAGCCATCATGTAAGATCAGACACAGCGAAAACCGGATAGCGAGCAGTTCTGTTGGACTATTTGCAGGAATCCTCTCGCAACTGAAGGCAAAATGCGAGCGTATGAATGAAATAACTCGAGAGATGCGAGCATAAGGTACGAGTATTTTGCTGAAAATAGCAACGGTTGTATTTAACGCCGATTCGCCGTTAACAGAACAATGAAGAAGACAATCTGGGCCTGAAACCATTGGGATGACGTCTTCTTGCAATGAGATACAAAATATATTGGTTGATAAAATGTCAATTATTGTACTGTGTGCTCTCCAACTGCGACCTTGTACTTGGGCAAATTCGCTATTCTATTCCTGAAGAACTGCAACAGGGAGCCTTTGTTGGGAAAATCGCCGTCGATTTGGGTTTAGATGTAAAGCAGCTGTCGATTCGCGGGTTGCGGGTAGCGCCCAGTCCAAGGAAGCAGTATTTCGATTTAAATTTGACAAGTGGGATTTTATTTGTAAAGGAAATCATCGACAGGGAACTGCTTTGTGGGTCTAATCCCGACTGCCGCTTATCCTTGGATGTTGTGCTTGAAAATCCTTTGAGCCTGTACCCGGTGGAGGTGGAGATTCTCGATGTAAACGACAATGCTCCTAGTTTTCCAAAAAGCCAGTTTCGCCTTGAAATCATAGAATTTGCAACACCGGGAATGCGATTTCCTCTCGAACCTGCACATGATCCTGACATTAGCACAAATTCAGTGCAAAGTTATCAGCTACAACCGAATGAATATTTCACTCTCGACGTACAAATGCGCAGTGAAACCAGAAAGCGCCCAGTGTTGTTGTTAGAGAAGCCTTTGGATAGGGAAACAATAGCAACGCACTATTTAACTCTGATAGCCGAGGATGGCGGTTTGCCTCCGAGATCGGGAACTGTTCAGATTATAATCGTCGTGAAAGATGGAAACGATAATGCGCCTGTTTTTACTCAGTCGGTTTATAAAGTCAGCCTGTTGGAATCTGCGCCGAGAGGCACCCTGCTCATCACACTGAACGCCACTGACCTGGACGAAGGGCCCAACGGAGAGATTGTTTATTCTTTCCGCAGCCATCTTTCTGATGCTGCCCGTAAGCTTTTTGAAGTGAACCCTAAAACTGGTGAAATCAGGCTCAAAGGGAACTTAGACTATGAAGAGAGCAATACCTTTGAAATTAACATACAGGCGATGGATAAGGGTTCTGGCGCAATACCAGAATACTGTGATGTATTGGTGGAAATTGTCGATGTGAATGATAACGCGCCGGATGTGACACTGCGGTCTTTGTCAGGGACAGTCTCGGAAAGCGCTCCACTTGGGACGGTAGTGGCACTGTTCAGCGCAGAAGACCGAGATTCCGGACATAATGGAGAAGTACAATGTCAAGTTTCAAATCAACTCCCCTTTAAGCTGGATTCATCTATCAAGAACTATTACAGAATTCTGGTACAACGTCCACTGGACCGGGAAACTGTCCCCAAGTACGATATCACTATAATATGCACGGATGCGGGCCACCCTTCTCTTACCTCGCAGAAAACTTTCCGAGTAGAGGTTTCAGATGTAAATGACAACTCTCCAAGGTTTTCTCGGCCGGTGTACACGGCAAATATTCAGGAAAACAATGTTATTGGGGCTTCTATATATTCCGTGACGGCCTTCGATCCAGATGTAGGAGAAAATGCCCGACTGAACTTCTCTATCCTGGAGACAGAAGTTCAAAATTTCTCAATAGCCTCTTATGTCTCAATTCACTCGGAGAGCGGTGTCATATATGCTCGGAGAACTTTTGACTACGAGCAATTCAAAGGCTTTCAGATACAGATTCAAGTGCAGGATTCTGGTGCGCCAGCGCTGACGAGTAATGCTTCAGTGAATGTTGTTATCCTTGATCAGAATGACAATGCTCCAGTGATTTTACATCCTTCACCAGAATATGGCTCAACAGCAAAAGAAACAATATCCAGATTTGCAGAACCTGGATACATGGTTGTAAAGGTCTCAGCCACTGATGCCGATGCTGGTCAGAATGCTCGTCTCTCTTATCACATTTCTCAAGCTACTCATAATCTTTTCACCATTTCTGCAGACACGGGTGATATTTGGACAATCCGTCCAATTGTGAGCAAGGATGCCTCTCGTCAAAGGTTGGTGGTTTTGGTAAAGGATAATGGGATTCCATCACTCTCTGCTACTGTGACTATAGTATTATATGTAGTTGGGACTGATAGTGAAACGTTCCCCAGTGTCAACAGTTCGCCTTCAGATCCAAGGTTCAGTCCTGAATTGAGGTTTCCCTTGGTTATAGCTTTGGGAATAATATCGATTATTTTCCTTATAATTTTAGTCATCCTCGCCGTTAAATTACTCAAAAACAGGAATGGTATTGTATACCAGCACCGTTCACTTGGTATCTGTTGTTGCTTTGAATCACGAAACTCTTTGAATGGAATTCAGAAGGCCAGTAGAAGTGTTCAGATACCACCAAACTATGTTGAGGTATTTGGGGGAGATCCACTTTCCCAAAGATTCCGCTATGAGTCATGTTCGACACTGCAGTCTACGAAGAGATATTTTATCGGCTCTAACGGGCGTACTCCCACAGAAGGAAACAATTGTATCTCGAATGAAACTGGTGGATTGGCGAATTCTAAAAAGTACAATGTCCCTGAGGTAAGTTGACTATAAATCAAGAGGTAAGTCCTCATAGGTTTTCTTTGGAGACACAGGTATTTTGATAAATTAGCAATACATCAAATTAATTGCATATAAATAATATTTTCTTTTTTCGTTCTAATCACCCACTGTGTATCTGTTTGATTGCTTTATAGCACAGTAACAAGACATAAAAATATTATATCTTCAAGTTAGCAATGCGTTCGGAGTCTCTGGGATGGTAGTGAATAATTTTATTGAACGTCCATTATATTTGATGTAAGGGTATTCACACCTTAATGTCTCGTCCCAGAATTTGGACTCTGTGGTAGCGAAGCGACAATTGAATATTTTAAAGTATCGGAAATGTGACGTAGATTTTTGTTGGATTGGATACTCGGGTCATTTTGGGGGTGAACTCGATGAACATTTAAGGAATCACATGCACTGCTAATAACTTGAACGTTTTGCACTGAATATTGTTGTGCATTCTGAATGTTGTTGGAGATTTATATTAAGCAAAATACAGAAGTGTTCAATTTAAATACTGGTGTGCTCGTTTCCCCTCTAGCAGTCCTGGGGAAATTATTGGAGAATATTCTTCTGGGCAGGACATACTCACATTTGGCAGAAGGTGGACGTATTAGGATAGCCAACCTAATTTTGTGCAGGATAGGCCCAGCATCACAAATTATATATTTTTAAGAAAGTGCGAATATGATTGATGAGGGTAAGGCAGGGGAGGTTATCTACGTGGACTTTGGTAAATCATTCGACTAAGTTATTCATGGTAGGCTGGTCCAGAGGATTAAATCACAAGGAATACAGAATTAGTCGTTAAATCCGTCCAACATTATCTTGTTTTTGGAAAGGTAAACGGTAGTGGGAGGGTGTTTTCCTGTGACCAAATGCTCCTCTGCGTCTATCGATGCTGGGAAATGTATTGATCGTGGTAAATATAATAAAACGTGGTTGGAAGTATACGGTGTCTGATTAGAAAAAATCAAGTTAAGCAGAGATTGTTTGGAGTAGCCCAGCAAGACCGTCAGCGGGATATAGATCAGTCGTAATTTTTGGCTGGAGAAATGGGGAATGGAGTTTAATCTGGACAACTGTGCTATTTCTGCGTTTGGGAGGTCAAGTGCAACAGGTGATTGTACGCCTTGTAGCAGATCCCTTTGGTGTATTTATGTACAAACGGAACGTGGGTGCGTCAGATGCTGGAGTCAATTATTAAAGAGGTAATAATGGGGCATTTGGGTAGCAGTAAAGGGATTAGTTCAAGTCAACATGGATTTATGAAAGAAAAATCATGCTTGACTATTCTAGACTTTCAGAAAGCCTTTGTTAAGGTCCCGCACGGGAGACTGGTGACTAAAATTAGAGCACATGGTATTGGGGTTAGGATATTGACATGGATAGAAAATTGGTTAGCAGACCGGAAGCAAAATGTAGGAGTGAACGGGTCCTTTTCAGAATGGCAGGCAGTGGTGAGTGGAGTGCCGCAAGGCTCAGTGTTGGGGGCGCAACTGTTTACCATATATATTGATTTGGAAGGGAATTAGGAGCAACACTAGCAAGTTTGCGGATGACACAACGCTGGGTGGCAGTGTGAACTGTGAAGAGGATGTTAGGAGGTTGCAGGGTGACCCGGCCACGTTCAGTGAGTGGGCAGATGCGTGGCAGATGACGTATAATATAGATAAAAGTGACGTTATTCACTTTGGCGGCAAAAACACGGGGGCAGATTATTATCTCAATGGGGTTAGGTTAGGTAAGGGGGAGGTGCAGCGAGACCTGGGTGTCCTTATACATCGGTCACTGAAAGTTGGCTTACAGGTAGCGTAGGCAGTGAAGAAAGCTAATGGAATGTTGGCCTTCATACCAAAAGGATTTCAGTATTGGAGTAAAGAGGTTATTCTGCAGTTGTATAGGGCTCTTGTGAGACCACATCTGGAGTATTGTGTACAGTTTTGGTCTCCTAATTTGAGGAAGGACATCCTTGTGATTGAGCCAGTGCAGCGTAGGTTCACGAGATTGATCCCTGCCGTGGCGGGACTGTCATATGACGAAAGATTGAAAAGACTAGGCTCGTATTCACTGGAGTTTAGAAGGATGAGGGGGATTCTTATAGAAACATATAAAATTATAAAAGGACTGGACAAGCTAGATGCAGGAAAAAAATTTCCAATGTTGGGCGAGTCCAGAACCAGGGGCACAGTCTTAGAATAAAGGAGATGTCATTTAGGACCGAGGTGAGAAAAAACCTTTTCACCCAGAGAATTGTGAATTCATGGAATTCCCTGACGCACAGGGCAGTGGAGGCCAAATCACAGAATGGATTTAAGAGAGAGTTAGATAGAGCTCTAGGCGCTAGTGGAGCCAATGGACATCTGAATTTCCCTGAGGGGATCAATAAAGTATTTATTATTATTATATGGGGGGGGGGGAGACAGGCACGGGTTATTGATAGGGGACGATCAGTCATGATCACAATGAATGGCGGTGCTGGCTCGAAGGGTCGAATGGCCTCCTCCTGCAACTATTTTCTATGTTTCTATGTCCATAGATTCCTGACACTGGCAACTGAAGTACACAGAGATGTTTATAATAGAGATCCATGGCATGCTTACCTTCATCATTCCACGCATTGAATTTATTTTTAAAAATGAAGTCACTTTGCAGCTAGATATTACTTTCGTCAGACCACTTTAGGAATATTGCTGTACTTGTGATTGCCATGCCAATGAAATGACGTGGAGGCTTTGGAAGGAGTATAGAAGTTATTCACCAGGATGTTGCCTAGATTGAGTTTATTTGCTGTAAAGTTAGCTTAGACAAATATGAATTGATTATGTTTGTAGAGCATCAGAGGTTTAGGGGTGAACCGATAAGAGTGTCTATGCTGACGTGAGATACAAATAGCGAAGATTGAGTATTTTCGCAGGTCAGAATTGCCAAATACTTAAAGGCATATGATTAAGGTTGAAGGAAGAATATTAAAGAATGTCGAGAGGTAAGTGCTTTACCGAGAATGGTAGGTGCCTAAATTGCGCTGACTGAAGTGGTGGTAGTTTGAGATACAAAGAGAGCATTTAAGAGGAAGACGCATGAATATACAGGTAATACTTTGTTATACAACATTTGCAAGCAGATGGGATTAATATAATATGCGTCATGACCGGCGCTGTCTTCGTGCGCCAAATGAACTGGCTTCATGATTCGAACGTCCTGCTCCCGTGCTGTGCTCTACTCTTGTTTTTATATGCTTTAATCTCAAAAGAAAACTTGGGGAATTCGCAATAATGCTTATTTTAGAGGAAGCCGGGGCATTTACGTTTTTTTTTTTGCATTAGAAAAGGCAAGAACAAAAAGTTAATTCACGAGGTATATTGAGGAGAATATCCGCTATTAATCAATCTTCAAAGCTGAAAATAACTTACTTTAAGTATAACGAAAGACGGAATACTTTGAGCTTGATACAGAAATTGATTTATTTGCTGATCGGAAACACAACAACAATATGGCAACAATAATAATTATTCGGTGATCAGGATTATAAAATTATGATGTAATCAAGAGATGTGAAGGATAGAAATAATTGAATTGTTAACATGCTCAATTACTTTCTTTAATTTCACCCTGATTCTCAAAATAGTTTCTACATATTTTATCATGTAAGATGTTTAGTACGGTTGGTCTTCAAAATGTGCTCCCACTGCTACACATTTTGCAATATTCTGAAGGATCTAAACGGCCGAAAATAAATATGATTGTGCAGCAAAAAATATGAAAACTCTGAGCCAAATTATGTAGTTCTTGCTTTAAGAAAACGAACTCCTCTCTAATTGGCCAGATATGATTGTTGGTTGTAGACCAATCAGGAGCTGGAATGCGACTGGTGATCTGCATCGCCCCCTTCAATACGCAGCCGCCATCACTTACAATCAAACGCCGTGAAAATCGGATAACCAGCAGCTTCGGACGATTTCTGCACGATTCCTTTCGAATTGGAGAGAATATGAAAAATTAAAACATAAGTGAAAGTATTGGAACAATTCTCAAGAAGGTACCGATATATTCTGCGTAGGATTTTTCCATTTTAAACAAATCGCTGTTGAAAGGCATTGTCTCGGGTTCAAATCATTGGAATGACTTATTCTGGAAATGAGATTTAACATATACCGCCTGCTGAAATTCAAAGTGTTTTGCTGTTTGTTCTCGCTCTGGAATCGTGTTTCTGGGCAGATTCGTTATTCTGTTCCCGAGGAATTGCAGCTGGGTGCCTTTGTTGGGAATATCGCAATTGATTTGGGCTTAGATTTAAAGCAGCTCTCGGCTCGCAGTTTGCGGGTGGCGCCCAGCCCGAGGAAGCGGTATGTTGACGTAAATTTGGCAAAAGGGATTTTATTTGTCGATGAAAGAATAGACAGGGAGCAACTTTGCGGGCCGATCATCGATTGCATTTTACCCTTGAACGTCGTGCTTGAAAATCCCCTCAGTCTTCACCAGGTGGAAGTGGAGATACTCGATGTAAATGACAACGCTCCCAGTTTCCCCAAAAGCCTGATGCGACTTGAAATCTCCGAGGGTATGGCACCAGGGGCGCGATTCCCCCTGGAAGCCGCGCACGACCCGGATATTGGGACGAACTCCTTGCAGACGTACCAGCTCATCCACAATGAATATTTCACTATTGACGTGCAGACACACAGTGGGAAAGTAAAGATGCCGGTGTTGGTGCTGCAGAGGCCTTTGGATAGAGAAATAGTATCAACCCACGATTTAACGCTGTTTGCTGAAGACGGGGGAGTCCCTGTGAGATCGGGTAAGGTCCAGGTCACGATCACAGTGCAGGATGCAAACGACAATGCTCCTGTTTTCTCGCAGTCGGTTTACAGGGTGGCTTTGTTGGAATCGGCTCCCTTAGGATCCCTGGTTATTACATTAAACGCCACTGACTTGGACGACGGTGCCAATGGAGAAATAACCTACTCGATCAGTCGCTACAATTCTGAAAATGTTCCTGAAATATTCAGCATTGATTCTAAAACAGGCGACCTCAGATTGAAAGTACAATTGGACTATGAACAAAGCACATTTTTTGAGATTAATGTACAAGCAATCGATAATGGCCTTCACGCAATGCCCCAGCACTGTGACGTGTTGGTGGATGTTATCGATGTGAATGACAACGCTCCTGATATGTCGTTAACATCTACGTTAAGTACCATACCAGAAGATGCCACGATTGGGACAATAGTGGCCCTACTCAGCGTAGAAGACAAAGATTCTGGAGAAAATGGGCAAATACAATGTCAAATATCAAGTAAACTTCCGTTTAAACTGGATTCATCTATGGAACATTTCAGTAGATTGCTTCTAGACCGTAAGCTGGATCGAGAAACTACCTCCAGGCATGACATTACCATTACTTGCACGGACCTTGGGCACCCCAGTCTAATATCTACGGAAACGATTCGTGTAGAGATTTCCGATGTAAATGATAACGCACCGATGTTTGCCCAGACGGTTCACACCGCCCATGTCATGGAGAACAACGTCATCGGGGCTTCCATATTCACATTGGCTGCTTTTGATCCAGATTTGGGTCGGAATGCCCGGCTCAACTATTCTACCCTGCCCTCTCAAGTTCAGGGCTTCTCCATTGCATCGTACGTCTCCATCAATTCACAGAGTGGTGTCATATTTGCTCAGAAATCCTTCGACTACGAGAAATTAAAAACATTCAAAATATACTTTCGGGTGCAGGATTCTGGAGTCCCATCGCTCACCACTAACACTACTGTAGATTTTGTTATCCTTGATCAGAACGACAACGCTCCAGTCATAGTGAGTCCTTTGCCTGAATATGGGTCAACAGCAATGGAGACAATATCCAGGTTTGCAGAACCTGGATACCTAGTTGTCAAGGTATCAGCTACTGACGCGGACGCAGGTGAAAACGCCCATTTGTATTATCAGATTTTACAGGCTACTCATCACAACCTGTTTACTATTTCACCAGACACGGGAGAAATTTGGACTATCCGTGGTATTGGCACCAGGGATGCCTCCAAGCAAATGATTGTGATTGTGGTAAGGGATAATGGAACGCCATCTCTCTCTGCTACTCTCACTGTAGTACTATATGTGAAAGGGAGTGAGACATTGTCAAGTGCCACCAGTTTGTCTGAATATGGTGACACCCCTCCTGATCTAAACCTTTCATTGGTCATAGCCTTAGGGACAACATCTATCATTTTCCTCGTAATTTTAATTATCCTTGCCATTAAGGTTCATAAAAACCGAAATGGTGTGGGACGCCAGCACGGTTCGCTGAACGTCTGCTGCTGTGTAGAATCAAGCACTTCCCTGAATGGAATTCAAAAGGCGAGTAGAAGCCTGCAGATACCACCAAACTATGTCGAAGTATTCGGAGGTGATCCCCTTTCTCAGAGTTTCCGTTACGAATCGTGTTCAACGTTGCAGTCCATGAAAAGAAACATCACGCCTCAAGCATACCAACCATCGAATGCAATGCCTTGTGTACAGAAGCATGCTACTGGGAAAGAGAATCCGGGAATGATACAGTCTGAAGCATTAAACTGCAGTGCAAATTATGAGGTGAGGTGCTTCTAAAGCCAAGCGTAATCGACCTATAATACCATATTATATATTATTTTGGGATAGTCAGCGCATTGTAATTACAAGGCCGGAGTTAATAACAGTGGTGAAATATCGCTTTGCATGCCTAACAATTATCATTCCTATTTATTTTATTTGTATATTTAGTTGTTTATTCTTGATTAGTACGAGGTGCAGGGGAGAAGGCAGGAGAATGGGGTTAGGGGAGAGAGATAGATCAGCCATGATTGAATGGCGGAGTTGACTTGATGGGCCGAATGGCCTAATTATTTTCCTATCGCTTATGACCTTATGATCTTTATATCATCAACGGCTTATGTTCTTTCCGGGTTATACCGTTACACCGGGTAAACCAAGTGTTTTGGAAGTCCTAAGATAGCTACAAAGTGCTGGAGTGATACAGTTGGTCAGGCAGTATTTCTGAGAAGGGCGTGTGTCGTTTCTGGTCGGGACCTTCAGACTGATCGCAAGGTCCAATAAGGAAGCCGCATTGTAGCCTAATCTGGAGTGTTAGGGCAGATGGAATGGATGGTGGGCTATCCAGTTGTATTGAAGGTTGGCTTCCTGGGGCGAGTTGACGCAAGATGTCACCAGAGTGAAGTGGTCGTGGTCCAGCACGAGTTTCGCACGATATAACGGGGGGTAGATAAAGAGTTCACACGGTACTCGGCATTTCTGTTATTTGTGCGAGTGACTTGACCGTCTCCCGAGCTTTCCCGTTAATCTTGAATGAACATCGTGAACTGTAGTGTTGTTAATCACGTGGCACAAATGATGTTACTTTGTTTTCACACACTATATTGGTTTTTTTCACACACTATATTCCTCCCTTGGTTGAATTGGCTCATTTGGAGACATGCCTATACTAAGTATTTTCGAGTACAGGATGGTGGTTATTTTCATTGACGCGCTGTATGCAGCAGCCCACTATGTGCATCGAGAACGCTTGCGTGAAGGCAGAAGGGTGAGATTAATTAAAAAGAGAATTAAGAGGAAGTCTCACTGGGTGAAGCCCATCTTTCAACGGATACCTCAATTTGGACAATATGATCAGCTGCTTAATGTGCTGTGCGAAGAGGATAAAAGTGCATTCACAAACTTTGTCAGAATTTCACCCGAGCTCTTTAATGAGCTGAAGAATAATCTGTTTTTTTTTAGACAAATGTTGTTTGGTGTGATGCACCTTCTCTCAATATGTGCCAGAAGTCGTCTTTTTATTTTGTCAAATAGGAATAAAGACTTTGTCTCACATTGACCGTGATGGTTGTCTTATTTTATTATCTACTGAGAGGTGAAACTTTCAAACGTTTAACCAGCCAGTAGACAGACAATAAATAGTAACAATCGAGCCATAAATGGTGTATACATGGTGAAGGGAACAACGCTGTGTGCAAGATAATGTTTAAAATCATGCGAGGAATCGATCGGGTAGATGCACAGTCTCTTGCCCAGAGTAGGCGAATCGAGGACCAGATTACATAGGTTTAAGGTGAAGGGGAAATGATTTAATATGGATCTGATTAAATGCTGTCAGTAGTAAACCCGATCAAAACAACATCAGGACGTCTATTAAACACCAGAGATCCCAGTAAACACCCAGCCGAGACGTATTACAGGTCTAGTGGAAAGACACAAAGCGCTGGAGCAACTCAGCGGGTCAGGCAGCATCGCTAGACAACATGGATAGATGATGTTTCGGGTCGGGACTCTTCTTCAGCGCTGAGTTACTCCCGCATATTGTGTCTTTCCAATGCAGATTAGCGTCTGCGATTCTTTGCTCCTGCATTACGGGGTCTATCTCGATTCCCGATAAAGTCTAAAACCCATCCTCCAGAGTTCTCAGCCCAGGGCGCCCATAAACAAGCCCTTAACTCCACACTGGGGACAGAGGCTGAGAGGTGTACAAAACCATGAGACGAACAGGCAGGGAAATAGACAGTCCAGGGTAATATATGTCCTTTGCCCACAGAGGGGATTCGAGGACCAGAGGGCATAGGTTCAAGGTGAGGGGGGGGGAGATCTAATAGGAATCTGAGTGAGGGGTAACATTTTCGCACAAAGGGTGGTGGGTGTATGGAACAAGCTGCCAGAGGAGGTAGTTGAGGCTGGGTCCATCCCTACATTTAAGAAACATTTAGACAGGTACATGGCTAAGACAGGTTGGGAGGGATATGGACCAGACGCAGGCAGATGGGACTAGTTTCGATGGGACATTTTGGCCGGTATGGGCAAGTTGAGCCGAAGGGCCGGTTTCCACACTGTAACTCAATAAAGCCAGTGAGTATACGATCTAAGATAGTCCGAGGGTCTCGAATGAGGTAGGTAGTAGTTCAGGAATGCTCTGTGGTTGGTGTTAGGATGGTTCAGTTACATAAGTGCTCAAATGTAGGCACCGTTTTCGCAGTGGAAGCTCCGAGACTGTGCAGCGGGCGATTGTCGTGTTGGCTGGAACTCCTGTTATCCATGCAGGGGATTGACCTCAGTCTGAAGAAGGCTCTCGACCCGAAACGCCACCCGTTCCTTCTCTCCAGATTTGCTGCCTGTCCGGCTGAGTTGCTCCAAGCAACTGGCGTCTATCTTCAAAGGACTGACCACCGGGCTGGATGTGGGGGTTGGCGTGTTGCGTTTCACAGACCGAATTGTCCAATTAATGGTAACAGATGGGCACTGAGGGAAGTCCCCCCCCCCCCTCTCTGTTTATCTGCCCTTTCTTTAACTTTTGTGCCTCTATGCAAGTATCTCGCGAGCCATCCCAGACTGCCCATTTCTGCTCCCCCTCGTCTTTAATAACTACATTTCCCTAACAATTACTATCTTTGTTAGTTATAGGAGAAAAATTAGGCCATTCGGTCCATTAAGTCCACTCCGCCATTCAATCGCGGCTGATCTATCTCTCCCTCTCAACCACATTCTCTTGCCTTCTCCCCATAACCTCCTGACAGCCGCACTAATCAGGAATGTATCTATCTCTGCCCCTATTCTTCACCCTTTTGACAGTAGTTTTGTTTTATTGGAGACGCGGGAGACAGCGGATGCTGGAATACTGAGCAAAACACGAAATGCTGGAGGAACTCGGTGCATTTGTGTTTAAGAAGGAACTGCAGATGCTGGAAAATCGAAGGTACACAATAATGCTGGAGAAACTCAGCGGGTGCAGCAGCATCTATGGAGCGAAGGAAGTAGGCAACGTTTCGGGCCGAAACGTTGCCTATTTCCTTCGTTCCATAGATGCTGCTGCACCCACTAAGTTTCTCCAGCATTTGTGTGTGTGGGTGGGAGTAGGGGGGAGGGGGGAGAGAGATAAGGCATCCTAAAGAAAGGGTCTCCTGTCCATTTCCCTCCGTAGATGCTGCCTGGCCCGCGGAGTTCCTACAGTCTTAGAAACTGCTTTAGACAAAAAGAGACACAAACTGCTAGAGTAAAATAGCTCAGCAAGTGAGGTACCTGAACACTCAAAAATGAAAAAGAATGAAAATGTGATTATTTCACCTCCCTTCAACTATTTTGTGTTTCAGCATGAGAGGGATTATAACATTAGAGACATTCATCTTGTAGTGATGTGTTAATGAAGAATTGCAGACATCAATCTGATAGTAAAACATATATTTATTTAACAATGAGGTAAAACAAGCACTGACAATCAAACTGCTCAGTTACTCACCGTTCGCAGGAGTTCACATGGTACCCGCAAGAGTTATTACGGATATCGCAAGGATATCGCACTGGCCACTGTGTTCATACAATGTTGCAATGCTCAACCACAAGTGTACAAGTCACTCTTGGAGAAATTCAAACTTTCTTGAATTTTCTCCCGAGTGACCAAGTTACACGACTACCTGCCGTTAGCGCCACGGTGGTCCACGGTGGTCCACGAATGCCGTACTGTTATCGCACGAGGTTCCTACGATGTTAAACTCTGGTTCATTCTTGCGTCAAGTCGCCCCGTGAAAAAGCCACTTTATTGTGTAGGCTGTTTTTAATGTATGGAGGCATTCGTCCGTGGTGTGCAGAAGGGGTCGTTGCAGTGTCCACTGTTGCATTGTTGCTGGTCTACAACAGCGATTTGGAAGGAAATGGACTTTACAATGTTAATAAGTTTACAGATGACACCAAAGGTGGCGGTATAGCAAAGAGTGAGGAAGGATTTCCATATACACAACAGCTCCCTGGACCATTTAGGCTGTGGGCAGTGTGAGGTGTTGCACTTTGTTAATACAGCCTAGTGTGAGGTGCTGCACTTTGGTTTGTTAAACCAGGGAGGACTTGCACAGTAAATGTCAAAGCCCCGGAGCGTGTTACATAACAGAGAAAACTGAGTACAAGTGCACGGTTCCCGAAGAGTGGTAAGTCAGACAGACGGCGTGGTGAAGATGATTTTCACACGCTTGCCTTCTCTGGGAAGGGCATTGAATTTTAGACGTTGGGACATGATGATGCAACTGTACAAGTCCTTGCTGAGACCACAATTGGACTACTATGTACAGCTCTGATCGCCCATCTGTAGCACCCTGACCTTAGTTTGGAAAGGGTACACAGGAAATTTACCAGTACGTTGCCTGGTCTTCTGCACGTGAGTTATAGTGTGTGACTCAGCGGGTCAGGCAACATCTCTGGAGAAAAGTCATGGGTGGCCTTTCGCGTCGAGAACTTTTGTCTCTATCTTTGGTGAAAACCAGCATCTGCAGTTTCTTTCTACACAGTTATAAGGCGGGGTTGCATTGGCTTTGACTTTGTTTCCGTTGACCATATAAGGCTGAATGGTGACTGAATTGAACAAGATCGTAAGAGCCATGGATCAAGTGAATGCTCAAAGTCATTTTCACAGGACGAAGGATTCTGATACGATGGGGCAGAGGCTTAAGGTGATAGGAAAGAGATTTTAAAAGGAGTTCAGGGCATCTTTTTCACTGAGAGGGCAGTCCGTATCTGAAATGAGTTTGAAGATGAAGCTATAGAGCGGATACAATTACGACTTTTAAAAGACAGGCGAACAGATACATGGTTAGGAAGGATTTAGAATGTCATGTGCCAAGTGCCAATTGCAGGCAGACGGGTATCACCCAGTATGGCAACTTGGTCGGCAGTGGACAAGGTGGGCTGTGGGGCCATTTTCATGTGACACTCTTGAGGCATTCTAAAACAACAATAATGTATGTTTTAATGTTTCTTAGTATGTCTTATGTGGGGAGTGGTGGTGGGGGAATAGGGGTAAACCGTTTTTCAGTCACTTACCTGGACGGAGATGCGTCTTTTCTCCGTGTCTCATCTTCGCCCCCCTCGCGGCGTGCCAACTGGATTGGCGCGACCTTTCCTACCGGAGACCGGCCTAGAGCTGCAGCAGCAGGCGCAGGGCGGAATTACTATCGCGGAGCCAGGGATCCTTGTCGAGCATTGCCAGTGTTGGAGTTCCGGAGTATTGGGCCTGCTGACTTTAACATCGTAGAGCTGTGGTCTGTCGAGTTTCTAGCCCCGGGCGCGGCGCTGACTTTAACATCGCCAAGCCTGGGATCTTTTGCCGAGGATCGCCAGAGTTGGAGCTCCGTCCAGCGAGGCCTGTGGACTTCGGAAGCCGCGGTCTCCTGTAAGAAGCGGCCGATTCGAGGACCCCAAACCGCAGACTGTGTTCCGATCCGCCCCGACGTCGAGTTCCGATCATCCCGGATAGAGGGCCTGTACATCAGGCCGCCCATAGCGGCGACTGAGGAGGGTTCTAGGCCCCGACCACGGGTGAACTAAAGGAGGAAGAGTGACTAAACTTTATTGCCTTCCATCACAGTGAGAAATGTTGATTCCACTGTGGTGGGTGATTATGTTAAATTCTATTGTGTATTGTTATTTGTATTCATATGGCTGTATGGTAACTCCAATTTCACTGTACCAATCGGTGCAAGTGACAATAAATGTGACCTCGAACTTGAAATACGCTCTTCTTGAAGGAAATTTGATATTTTCGGCAATATACACTTTGTTCCCTGAATTCCCTTCAAAGAAAGCTTGGACATAGGGATTTGGAAATATGAAAAATATGATGAATGATTAATAAGTCAAAAAAATTAATGTTGATAAATAAGTAAAGGAGCATCCCTTTTATCGCGAATATTTGATTTCTATTTGCTATAAATTGAAAACTGAAATCGCCTAATGGCGATTTGGATGCTAATGAGAGAGGTACACAAACTTGCCTATATACTGGCTTCTAAGTCGAGAAAAAATAGTGATTTTCTACAAATAACCGCATGAATTTGATTATTAATATCTCCAACAAATTGCTTTATAGCGTTAGATTTCATTTTCCACAGATGCTGACGAACCAGCCGAGTTTCCCCAGCAGTTTTGCCGCGTCTTCGAGACTTCCCATGCCCTTCACGTTTTCACTTGTGTGGTTTGCTCATTTGTGTACATCGTCTGAATCCGGCTCCGTTCCGAAACTAAGATTCTCTGTAAAATTAAGTGTTAATTTATTCTTGAATACAAGGGGTAATTTTGACTTCCAGTTCTACAAGCTAATGGTAGTTGTAATTTCAGAAAGGAATAATGTGTCTGGACTATTACTAGAATTGAAACATGTAGCCCGATGATATTCCTAAAATGTATCTTTTCCCATCATAACCCCTTTCTTCATACTTGGCTTTGAATTTAATAAATAGAATGTTGCTTCGCAATACGCTGATCGTTGAAAGAGTCACCAGAAGTCAAGATAAATATCTGCAATTCCGAAATACATTTTATCTGTGCAACAATAAATACAACAATATTCTGCATTATTTTAAGCACATCCAGCTTTAAGAAACAAGCAGAATCCTGATTGGTCGAATATCAATGAGTTTCTGCACCAATGAGGAGCCGAGGTGTGATTAGTGATCTGGACAGCCCCCTTCAAGACGCGGCCGCCATCACGTAAAATCAGACACAGTGAAAGCCGGATAGCGAGCAGCTCCGTGGGATTGTTGCAGGAATCCTCTCGCAAATGTGGAGGAGATTGCGAGCGATTGAATGAAATAATTGGAAAGATTCGCAAGAGGTACGGATGTATTCTGTGTTGTTTTGGTTCAATTTAACACCGACCTATCGTTGGAAAGGACAATAGATAATACTGCCTGGTTTTAAAAGCATTGGAATGACTTCTACTGGAAATGAGATATAAATTATATTGGTTGATAAAATGCCAATTGATGTTCTGTGTGTTTGACCCGTGGAATTTTGCGTACGGGCAAATTCGCTATTCTGTTCCTGAAGAACTGCAACATGGAGCCTTTGTTGGGAAAATCGCTGTCGATTTAGGTTTAGATGTAAAGCAGCTGGCGGTTCGCAGTTTCCGGGTAGCGCCCAGTCCAAGGAAGCAATATTTCGACGTAAATTTGACAAGTGGTATTTTATTTGTGAAGGAAATAATCGACAGAGAACTGCTTTGTGGGTCGAAACCCGACTGCCGTTTACCCTTGGATGTTGTGATTGAAAACCCCTTGAGCCTGTACCAAGTGGAAGTGGAGATTCTCGATGTAAATGACAATGCCCCCAGTTTCCCTAAAAGCCAGTTTCGCCTTGAAATTACGGAATTTACAGCACCGGGGTTGCGATTTCCTCTTGAACCCGCACACGATCCCGATATTGGCACGAACTCTTTGCAAACCTACCAGCTCCAACCAAATGATTATTTTACTCTCGACGTACAAATGGGCAGCGGGAAGGACAAGTGGCCGGTACTGTTGCTAGAGAGCCCTTTGGACCGAGAAATAACGTCAGTACATCGTTTAATGTTAACGGCTAAGGACGGCGGTTTGCCTTCGAGATCTGCAACCGTTCCGATTATAATCACAGTGAAGGATATTAATGACAACGCGCCTGCGTTCTCTCAGTCGGATTACAAAGTCAGCCTGTTGGAGTCTGCACCGTCAGGGACCCTAATCCTTACGTTGAACGCTACTGACCCGGACGATGGACTCAATGGAGAGATAGTGTATTCTTTCGGTAGCCACGTTTCCGCTGTTGCCCGCAGACTTGTTGATGTGAATTCCAAAACTGGTGAAATCAGACTCAAAGGGATTTTGGATTATGAGAAAAGCAATGTGTTTGAGGTTAGCATGCAGGCGATGGATAAGGGTCCCGGCGCTATCCCCGCGTATTGTCACGTATTGGTCGAAATTGTCGATGTGAACGATAACGCGCCGGAGGTTACGTTACGGTCTTTATCAAAGACAGTGTCGGAAGAGGCTCCACTTGGGACTGTAGTGGCACTGTTCAGTGCAGAAGACCACGATTCGGGGCAGAACGGCGAGGTGCAATGCCAAGTTTCAAATCAACTCCCCTTTAAGCTGGATTCATCTATCAAGAACTATTACAGAATTATTGTACAACATCCACTGGACCGGGAGACTGTCCCCAAGTACGATATCACTATAATATGCACGGATGCGGGCCACCCGTCTCTTACCTCGCAGAAAACCATCCGGCTAGAGGTTTCAGATGTAAATGACAATTCGCCAAGGTTTTCTCGACCGGTGTACACAGCAAATGTGCAGGAAAACAACGTTATTGGGGCTTCTATATTTTCTGTGACGGCCTTCGATCCAGATGTAGAAGAAAATGCCCGACTGAGCTTCTCTATCCTGGAGTCAGAGATCCAGAATTCTTCAATAGCCTCTTATGTCTCAATTAATTCCGAGAGTGGTGTCATATATGCTCGGGGAACGTTTGACTATGAACAATTGAAAGGCTTTCAGATACATGTTCAAGTGCATGACTCTGGTGCGCTCACGAGTAATGCTTCAGTGAACGTAGTTATCCTTGATCAGAATGACAATGCTCCAGTGATTTTACATCCTTCACCAGAATATGGTTCAACAGCAATAGAAACAATATCCAGATTTGCAGAACCAGGATACTTGGTTGTCAAAGTTTCAGCCACTGATGCAGATTCTAGTCAGAATGCTCATCTCTCTTATCAGATTTTTCAGGCTACTCATCATAATCTTTTCACCATTTCCGTAGACACGGGTGAGGTTTGGACTATACGTCCAATTTTGAACAAGGATGCGTCTCAGCAAAGGTTGGTGATTGTGGTAAAAGATAATGGAATTCCATCACTCTCTGCCACTGTGACTATAGTATTATCTGTGATTGGGACTGACATTGAAACGTTCTCCAGTGTCAACAGTTCGTCTTTAGATCCAAGTTTCGTCCCTGAACTGAGCTTTTCATTGGTTATCGCTTTGGGAATAATATCTGTAATTTTCCTCATTATTTTAGTCATCCTCGCTGTTAAAGTTCACAAGAACAGGAATGGTATGGTATACCACGACTGTCCCCTGGGTATCTGTTGCTGCCTTGAATCAAGGAATTCTCTTAATGGGATCCAGAAAGCCAGTAGAAGTCTTCAGATACCACCAAACTATGTTGAGGTATTTGGGGGCGATCCCCTATCCCAAAGTTTTCGCTACGAGTCTTGTTCTACGTTACAGTCAACCAAGAGAGATTTCATCGTCCCCAAAATGTGCAGACCCCCAAAAGAGAAGAACATTTTGCTGAACGAATCTATGGGAAGAGAAAATATTGCAATGGCGAATTCTGTAAAACACAGTGTTCCAGAGGTGAGACAATAGTAAATCGAGAAAGAAACGTGTGTGAGTTGTGTTTCAAAGTACACGTGATTTGGTTAAAAAAAAACAAGCTATTAACATATGCAGGAAAAAATTGCGCTTAAATCAAAATGTTTGTTTGCTGTCCTAATTCTATTTCAAGTCTATGTTTTTTTTTCCTCGTTGTGATATGTCTCAGACGAATTATATCTAATTTTAATATATTAACAAACAGGTTTTAATCGGTGTTCTCGAAGTCATTTGAGAGGCATTTTACCTTTTTCTTTCTAATACACGTATTTCTCGTTCAATTAGTAATACATTAGTTTTGAAGCCCAAATAGACCTTTAAGCCGTGGTGAGAATGCAGTCACAATTCTTCCAATCTAATGCAATGTCTTCTACGCTCGCGATGTCGTGTCCTCTTCCGCGAGGAATATACGCGTAGATTGAGTGCACAATTGATTAGTACGGGCGTTAGATGTTATGAGGAGAAGGCATGAGAATGGGGTTAGGAGGGAGAGATAGATCAGCCATGATTAAATGGCGGATGAGACTTGATGGGCCGAATGGCCTAATTCTCTTACGGCAATTCTGTCGTACGCTTCCTTGGTTTAAAACTCGTTATCGGCAAACGTACACAACAAAAGTATATTGGCATGCGTTATTGCACGATTTGAGGAGTTTTGTACAGTCGAGGATATTGTCTTTTAGAACAGATGGTGCTTGGAGAATTGCGTCTTCTCTGGAAGTAGAGCATTTGCATTATTTCGAGAAAAACCAGAGAAGACTTCTATGGTGAATATACTCAGCAGTATTCTCAGAATTGAATTTTAAAATAAAAGATTAAATGCATCCAAACTACAATAGTGTTGGGGAACTGAATTTGCACAGATTGGCTGCAATATAACAATATGCCTGTTATAGCAATATAACAATCTGCTTGTTAAAGCAGTTATACTGATTTTTATCGGAAATTGCAATGGGATGTTCCACTGGACTGTCAAAATGCAAGGATATTTTGACAGGAGTGGCGTTGAGTTACGTTGAATTGCGCGGAGTTGTCTCCATCCTAAGCGTATATATGCTCATTTGGAGAAGTTATGTAAATAAACATATAAGATCAGAACACTTGCCTTTGGCAAAATTCACTTCCAGTCTACTATAAATGTAACACTCAAGTATCCGGAAAAAAACCTTGGTTTGAGATTATGCCAAATTGAGAAACTTGATTTCACCCTTATTGAGCAATGGGTGTCCTCATGTGTTTTTAATGTTGCCAATCGATAATTACTCAATTGCATGTGGTACTGTGGGGCTCTCCGGTCCCGCCAAGTTCGAATGATAACTGCACACTTACCTTAACGTATCGGAGTAAGTTCAAGGGTTTAGGTTGGGTTAATGTCAAAGGGCAATGGTATATTCAAGCTTGATGATGCGACAAGTTATGTGGTGCTGTCAATGCGCTGTTGCTGTTATATTTTAGGAATCAGAAAGTGAGGCTTTGGAAAATTTCTGAAGAAATACCAGTGATTGATAGTAGTACATTCCATAGCATATTGTATGAATATCAAACGTAGTTTATGTAATGTGAATTAATCTGTAAGCTTAGTTCTGGAGAATATTGTACTTTCTGGGAGTTATTCGTGTTACCCATCCAGCCAAATAGACTGTTTTCCATCGAAGCTCTGATTACCGCCTTCTCAGCTGTGGGACGTATATGGGGTGCCATTAGAAACTCATGCGATGTGTAGTCGCAGCAAAAGTATGCACGTGGCCAGTCCAAAATGTTTCTGACTGATAAGGAGACATAGATTAATAAGGCATCGTTTTTTTGTGATGTTATTTCCTTATGCATATGCATTTCTTGGTTGATCAGATTTGTGTGAGATTATAAAGAAGAATCGATGCGTTAGCCAGTGCGTTCTGTGGTGGTCTGGACAAACATTTAGGGCATTTTATATACTGTTGATTAAGTTGACAGCTTTGCCATGAATGTTGTTGAGCATTCCACCTGTTGTTGCAGTTGCATATCGAGGCGTTTGGAAAATATCCGAATCAAGGTACTGCTTGGAATTTCTAAGTGGCAGAAGACTAGGGAACCTCATCATCACCTGGAAACACAATGACCGGTATTCTGTCATAACCAAATCATTTATGTAGCTAATCTAGCAGTTTCCAATATATAGTGAAACCATGTCAATAGGATATGAATTCAATAATGGCTGTGTGATGTAATTTGAATAGCAGTAGTTATCATACATTTAACTGGGAATAGCTGATTTCTACCAATTGTCTAATGCTTGAAGCGCTACCTCAACGCATCACCATTGTCTATGAACTGGCTTTAACGGGGCACCATGATCGGCGTGGACGAGTTGGGTTGAAGGCTATGCTTCTGCACTGTATGACTCGAGGACTTTGTCTATATGGTTATAAACCGCTTCGGTATCCAATCAATATTGATACTAATCGATATTACGTGGGCATCAGCAAACCTTCCCGCATGTAACATTTTATTTGGAGTTTAACATGTGTCTGACTTTGGAAAATCTATAGCGTTCTGATGCATTACTGCCGTGATGCTGTGAATTTAGAACCAGTAGTTTTCACTATTAATTTTTTCCTGTTTTGTATCTTGGATGCAGATGTTTTAGGCACGGCCAGTGTTCTAACCATCTCTAATTGTCCTTGAACAATTGGTGCTGAGACGCCTTCGTGAACCAGTGGAGTCCTTCTGCTGACGACTGGGTATGGATTTCCAAGATTGGTACTAAGGATCAGTGAAGTGGTTGACTAGTGACCACTAGTCGATTTTAAACATTTAGCAAAAATGAAACCAGATACCTAGGGAAATATTTGCTTTAGAACTTGGGCAGTTGCAAAGTATAAATTACTTCTATGGCTTGTTCAGGGCATTTCTTGTAGATGTCATCTCATATCAGGACGAAGGAGAGATTTTAACTGCAGACACGATAGCAGTTACATGGTTTACCTTTTAAGCAAAGGCAGCTACGTTTGTTTTTTCTTCAGAAAGGCGACAGAGAGCGCTTACGTGCAGCCCTTAAAATATATAAAAACTATTAATAAAATAAAAATTACTCTGTTATTTATTGCAGCCACCAGCCAACATAAAAACAATATTTCAGAAACGAAGGTACTGTTCACAGGTTTGTTTGACAAAGATGAACAAAGAGGACATTCGCTTCGGTGAATCTTTGTTGTAAGTTTTGAAGACACAGAAGACTGCAAATGGTAGAATCTGGAGCAAGAAACAGTCTGCTGTTTGAACTCAGCGGGTCGAGCAGCATCTCTTTAGGGATCTCTTTTTGGATTTAAAGAAACAGAAGACTGCAGATGCTGTAATATGGAACAACAAACTATCCGCTGATTGAACTCAGTGGGTTGTGGGTCAAAACCCTGCATCAATTATTTGTTCTTGTTCTAGTCAAAGGCACAAAGACAACGTTCTATCAATAATAATTAAGAAGTGGTCGCGATTGTAAAACCATGATGAAGGATACACAAAATTAGACTCTCAGCAAGATGAGTTAATTTCTTTCTTCTGATCACATTCATGTAATTTTTTTTTCCATATTTCATATTTAAGATATTCAATGTATTGTATTTCATGAACATTCGGTTCTGGGGGATACTTTCCACAGTGAGTAGGAGCATTGAAAATGCTAAAAGCAATTCCAATTGCGCAGCAATATATATAACAAGTCTGCGCCAAATTAAGCAGTTCCTGCTTTAAGGAATGAGCTGAATTGTAATTGGTCGGAGATGACTGCTACATTATCCACCAGTCAGGAGGTCGGAGGCGACTGGTGATCTGCACAGCCCCTTACAATACCCAGCCGCCATCGCGTCCGACCAGACGCCGTGAACACTGGATAGGCAGCAGCTCCGGACGGTTTCTGCTCGAATCATTTCGAACTTGATATAACATCAGAACGGTTAAATGAAAATATTGGAAGAATTCGGAAAAGAGGTAGAGATATTTTCTGCGACGTATTTGTCTCATTCAAATCAAATCGCTGTTGGAAAGCATTGTCTCGGGTTGAAACCATTGGAATGATTTCTACTGGAAATGAGAGATAATATATATTGGCTGCTCAAATACCGACTATTGTGCTGCTTTTTCTGCCCCTGGGATTTTATTTCTGGACAGATTCGATATTCCGTTCCCGAGGAATTGCAACTGGGTGCCTTTGTTGGGAACATCGCAATTGATTTGGGGTTAGATTTAAAGCAGCTCTCGGCTCGCAGTTTGCGGGTGGAGCCTAGCCGAAGGAAGCGGTATGTTGACGTAAATTTGGCAAAAGGGATTTTATTCGTGAATGAAAGAATCGACAGGGAGCAATTTTGCGGGCCGAGAACCGAATGCATTTTACCCTTGAACGTCGTGCTTGAAAATCCCCACACTCTTCACCAGGTGGAAGTGGAGATACTCGATGTAAATGACAACGCTCCCAGTTTTCCAAAAAGCCAGATCCGCCTTGAAATATCCGAGGGTATGGCACCGGGAGCGCGATTCCCCCTCGAGCCTGCTCACGATCCGGACATTGGGACGAACTCCGTGCAGACTTATCAGCTCCTCCCTAATGAGTATTTCATTCTTGATGTACAAGAACGTGGCAGGATAGGAAATTTACCAATGTTAGTGCTGCGGAGGACACTGGATAGAGAAACGACATCGACCCATGAGGTAACGCTGCTTGCTGAAGACGGCGGGCTCCCTGTAAGATCGGGAGAGGTTCAGGTAACTATCCGAGTGAAGGACGCGAACGACAATCTCCCTGTTTTCTCACAAGCGGTTTATAGTGTCAGTATGGTGGAATCGGCTCGCGCGGGAAGTCTGATTATTAAATTAAAAGCTACTGATTTGGACGATGGCCCTAATGGAGAGATAACATATACTCTCAGCAGCCATAACACTGCTGACGTTCGTGAATTAGTTGCCATGAATTCTCAAACTGGTGAAATCAGACTGAAAGGACATTTGGATTTTGAACAAAGTAAAACATTTGTGATTAATGTACAAGCAATCGACAACGGTCCTTATGCAATACCTCAACATTGTGATATATTGCTTAATGTTATCGATGTGAATGACAATGCCCCTGAAGTGTTATTGACATCTATGTCCAGCGCAGTGGCAGAAAATTCACCAAACGGAACCATTGTCGCTCTTCTCAGAGCAGAAGATAAGGATTCTGGACAGAACGGGCATGTACAATGTCAAATTCCGAATAACTTACCCTTTAAGATGGAATCCTCCATGAAGAATAATTGGAAACTGCTTGTACAACACGGGCTGGATCGAGAAACTACCTCCAAGTATGACATCACTGTGACATGCACGGATGCAGGGGAGCCACACCTCACATCCAAGAAAAATATCCGTGTAGATGTTTCAGATGTAAATGATAACGCACCGAGGTTTACGCAGGCTGCATACACGGCAAATGTAATGGAGAATAACGTTATTGGGGATTCCATCTTCTCCCTCACAGCCCATGATCCAGACATGGGACAAAACGCCCGATTAAACTTTACTATCCTGAATTCAGTCGTGGCCTCGTATGTCTCCGTTAACGCACAAAGTGGTGTCATTTGTGCGCATAAATCGTTTGACTACGAACAATTGAAACATTTCCAAATCCATGTATTGGTGCGGGATTCTGGAGTCCCACCTCTCTCCAGTAACGTTACATTGGACGTTGTTATCCTCGATCAGAACGATAACGCTCCAGTGATCGTGAATCCTTTGCCCGAATATGGGTCAACTGTAATGGAGACAATATCCAGGTTTGCAGAACCAGGATACCTAGTTGCCAAGGTATCCGCTATTGACGCCGACTCAGGTCAGAATGCCCGTCTGACTTACCACGTATTTCAGGCCACCCACCGTAATCTTTTTACTATTTCAGAGGACACAGGGGAAATTTGGACCATCCGTGGCATTGAGACTAAGGATGCATCTAAACAAAGGCTGGTGATTGTTGTAAACGATAATGGAATCCCGTCACTTTCAGCCACAGTGACCATTGTACTGTCTGTGAAAGGAAGCGACACGATAGCCAGTGCCACCAGTCTATCTAAAGATCACGTGTTCACTCCAGATTTGAATCTTTCCTTGGTCATAGCCTTAGGGACGACATCTATAATTTTCCTCGTGATTTTAATTATCCTTGCTGTTAAGGTTCATAAAAACAGAAACGATGTAGGACACCAATATAATTCTCTGACCGTCTGCTGCTGTTTGGAATCAAGGAGCTCTCTGAATGGGATTCAAAAGGCCAGCAGAAGTCTTCAAATACCACCGAACTATGTTGAGGTATTCGGGGGTGATCCGCTTTCGCAGAGTTACCGTTACGAGTCTTGTTCAACATTGCAGTCCGCGAAGAGAGACTTCAGGACGCCGCAAACCTGTGGGCTATCTACAGCAATGGAATATATCCAGAACAAACCTATTGGGAAAGAGAACCCAGGAATGATATGTTCTGAAAAGTCTAACTGCCGTGTGAATAACGAGGTGAGTTATTTCAAAGAAAAAAAACAATCTGTTTGTTAAATCTGGACATTGCATCTTAATTACAGGTTGTGCCGAGGGGCTCATATGTCCCATTATGTTCGAATGGTAAAAATATGCTTCGCTTAATCTATTGGAGTGATTCAGGTTATTTGACTTGGTTGATATCAAGGGACATAGGTTTAATCAAGCTTAATGGTGTGACGGGCATTACGTGGTGTTGTCAATGCTCAGTTACTGCTGTACTTTTAGAAGGAGAAAGTGGGACTTTGTAAATAACTCTGAAGAAATGTCAGTGATTTAAAGCAGTGTATTCTATTGCAGACAGTATGGATTTCTAAAGGACTTCTTGTAATTGTAATTATTCTGTAAACATAGTTCTGGATGGTGTTTTGAGAGATCTTGGGGTCACCTATGCAAGCAAATGGACAGTATTACACACCTCAATAGGCCCGACTATGGGTGAACTGGGGATGGGGACTGGACATTGTGCCTTCCCCCACAGTGGGAGCCATTGTGGGGGGATGTTTATATGTTTAAATTTCTTTATTATTGTTATGTTTGTATTCTTTCTTTATGTGCTGCATTGGCAAGAGGCATTCCACTACACCTAGGTGTATGTGACTAATACAATAACCTTTTGAACTTTTTTTTTGAACCTTTTTGAAGGTCTATGGAGTGCCCCCAAAACCCA
Source organism: Amblyraja radiata (assembly GCF_010909765.2). Lineage (NCBI taxonomy): Eukaryota > Metazoa > Chordata > Chondrichthyes > Rajiformes > Rajidae > Amblyraja > Amblyraja radiata. The sequence goes on from NC_045966.1 coordinate 41,825,431, forward strand.
AATAAACGCATGTGGCCTGCAGTTGCAGCCAACATAAGTATGTGGCCTGTTCAAATGTTTCTGATAAATAAGGAGACATGGATTAATAAGGAAAATGATTTTCTAGTTATTTGCTTATGCAGTATGCATTGCATGGTTGGCCAGATTTGGTTAAGATTATAAAGAAGCGTCAGTTGGTTATCCAGTGCATTCTGTGGTGGTCTGAATGAAATCTGAATGGCATTTTAGGCATCTATAATCAAGTTGAAAGTTTTACCATGACTCATGTTCAGCATTCCATGTATTGTCGCAGTTACAAATCCAGGCATTTGGAAAATATCTGAATCATAATACTGTTTTGCCATTTCTAAGTGGCAGAAGAGCAGGGAACCTTATCCTCACTTCAAAACACGATGACTGGTGTCTTGTACATCAGTTTACGAAAGTAAGCATGCAGGTACAGCAGGCAGTGAAGAAAGCGAATGGCATGTTGGACTTTATAACAAGAGGAATCGAATATAGGAGCAATGAGGTCCTTCTGCAGTTGTACAGAGCCCTAGTGAGACCACACCTGGAGTATTGTGTGCAGTTTTGGTCCCCTAATTTTCACGAATGACATTCTTGTTATTGACGGAGTGCAGCGTAGGTTTACAAGGTTAATTCCCGGGATGGCGGGACTGTCATATGCTGAGAGAATGGAGCAGCTGGGCTTGTGCATTCTGGAGTTTAGAAGGATGAGAGGGATTCTTATTCAAACATATAATATTGTTAAGGGTTTGGACACGCTAGAGGCAGGAAACGTGTTCCCGATGTTGGGGAGTCCAGAACCAGGGGCCACAGTTTAAGAATAAGGAGTAAGCCATTTAGAACGGAGACGAGGAAACACTTTTTCTCACAGAGAGTGGTGAGTCTGTGAAATTATCTGCCTCAGAGGGCGGTGGAGGCAGGTTCTCTGGATGCTTTCAAGAGAGAGCTAGATAGGGTTCTTAAAAATAGCGGAGTCAGAGGATATGGGGAGAAGGCAGGAACGGGGTACTGATTGGGGATGATCAGTCATGATCACATTGAATGGTGGTGCTGGCTCAAAGGGCCAAATGGCCTGCTCGTGCACCTATTGTCTATAGTCTATTGTCTATTGTCATAACCAGAAAATTCGTTTAGCTAAGTCAGCAGTTCCCAATATACGGTGAAACCATGTTATTGTGATGCGAATTCAACAATGATAGTGCGATATCATTAGAGTGGGAGTAGTTACCATATATGTTGCTGGGGATAGCTGGTGCCTACCAGTTGTATTATGTGTGAAGTGCTACCTCCTCGTATCACCATTTTCTGGGACCTGGCTTAGATGGGGCACCTTTTTTTGTAATCAAAGGTTGTCCAAAGATGAGGATGGTGGGTGAGAAATGCATCCAGAAGGCAAGGAACAGCCCCTTTAGATAATGGATCAGGGGCTGCAGCCTCACACCTTCCATATACACGTGGCACACACTCTTCCAGCCCGCAAAAGTGGCAGGCGGCTGGCGAGTCTGTGAACAGGTTGCAAAGGATTCCTCGGTGCAGTACCCTCCACCCCAGATCCCCGATGTAGAGGGAGAGAATACTTGCATATAAAGACCCCGACCGCTCCCCCCCCCCCCCCCCCCCCCCCCCTCGCGACTGGAAGGCAACACCGACCGCCACTTAGGGTGGGGAAGTGCATGGTTTGGAGGAGGAGCCCGTACAGGAGACACCTCCCTGCGTCTCAGAGGGAGATGGATGGGGCACATTGGTCGTCATGTACGAGTTGGGCCGAAGGATTTGCTTCAGCACTGTTTGACTCCTTGATCCTATGACTTATTCCATGTAGGTGCGGACTGCTTCCTTGTCCAGGGAATATTGATACTGATCAATATCGTATGGGAATCAAGAAATGTTACCGCACCTAACATTGTATTTGCATTGAACAGGTGTCTGCGGACGTTTAGCAAGTTTGGAGGGACCCAGATCGAGTTCTGACGAATTGCTGCAGAAAATCCGTGATTTTAGAATCATCAGTTTTCAACCATCTGTCTTATCTTTTTTTAAATATTGAATGCAGATGTTTTTGGCAGCCCAGTGTTTTATTCATCCCTCATTCTTCTTGAAAATGTGGTTTTGAAACGTTTTCGAGAAACAGTGCAGTGCCTGTGCTGAAGGCTCTCCCGTAAGGCTGCTGGCAAGGAATTCCAATACTAACACAGTATCAGCGAGGGAATGGTAATACATAATTTACAAGTCTAAGTTTAACATTTAGCAGATATGGAACAAGACAATGTTAAAGTACCTGGGAAAATATTTGTTTTGCAATTAGTACAGTAGCAATCAACAACTTACTCCTTATGATTAGGAGAATTGCCTGTAGATTTTATCTTATAGCAGAAGATTTTAACTGGAGGCACGATAGCAATTACATTGTTTACATTTTAAAGAAAGACAACCACGATGAACGTTTTATTTTAGAGAGAGTTCTTGCTTGTAACCGTTAAAATGTGAAAATAAGTGATGCAATGTAACTTACTCTGTTATTTATTGAAGCCACCACACAACATAAAAATATGATTCCAGAAATGAACCGGCTTCGTGTGAAACTGAGCAACAAACGATATATTCATTTAAGTGAATCTTCAGTTATATGTTTTGAAGGCATAGAAAACTGCAGATGGTCGAATCAGGAGCAACAAACTATCTGCTGATTGAACTCAGCGGGTCGAGCAGCATCTGTTGAGAAGAGGGGAGGGGTAAATTATCCACAGTCCAGGTCGAAGCTATGCACCAGGTGTGTTTGATACTATTCAAAGGCAGACTGAAGGCGTTCTGTCACTGGCTATTAACCGATCGCCACGATTGTAAAGACATGTTGAAGGATTACATTAAATTAGATTCGCAGAAAGGCGAGTTAATTTCTTTCTTCTGATATCATTCCTGAAATCATTTTTTCCCCCATATTTCATGTTTAATATATTCACTATTGCAGTTCCTGAAAATTCGGTTCTGGGGGTAACTTTCCACAGAAAGTGACAGCATCCAAAATGCTAAAAGTAACTTCAATTGCGCAGCAATACATATAACAAGTCTGCGCCAAGTTAAGCAGTTCTTGCTTTAAGAACCGAGCTGAATTGTAATTGGTCGGATATGACTGCTACATTATCCACCAATCAGGAGGTCGGAGGCGACTGGTGATCTGCACAGCCCCTTACAATACCCAGCCGCCATCGCGTCCGATCAGACGCCGTGAACACTGGATAGGCAGCAGCTCCGGACGGTTTCTGCTCGATTCATTTCGAACTGGATACAACATCAGGACGCTTAAATTACAACATTGGAACAATTCGGGAAGGAGGTAGAGATATGTTCTGCGTCGTAATTGTCTCATTTAAATCAAATCGCTGACGAAAGGCATTGTCTCGGGTTGAAACCATTGGAATGATTTCCCCTGGAAATGAGAGATAAAATATTTTGGCTTCTCAAATACCGACTATTTTGCTGCTTTTTCTGTCCCTGGGACCTTGTGTCTGGGCAGATTCGTTATTCGGTTCCCGAGGAATTGCAACTGGGCGCCTTTGTTGGGAATATCGCAATTGATTTGGGATTAGATTTAAAGGAGCTCTCGGCTCGCAGAACACGAGTGGCGCCCAGCCCCAGGAAGCGATATGTTGACGTAAATTTGGAAAAAGGAATTTTATTTGTGAATGAAAGAATCGACAGAGAGCAGCTTTGCGGGCCGAGCACCGATTGCATTTTACCCTTGAACGTCGTGCTTGAAAATCCCCTCAGTCTTCACCAGGTGGAAGTGGAGATACTCGATGTAAATGACAACGCTCCCAGTTTCCCCAAAAGCCAGATCCGCCTTGAAATCTCAGAGAATATGGCACCGGGAGCGCGATTCAACCTCGAGGCCGCTCACGATCCGGACATTGGGACGAACTCCTTGCAGACTTACCAGCTCCTTCCAAATGAGTATTTTATTCTTGATGTACAAGAACGAGATAGGATAGGAAATGTACCGGTGTTAGTGCTGCAAAGGGCCATGGATAGAGAAACGACATCGACCCATGAGGTAACAGTGCTTGCTGAAGACGGCGGGCTCCCTGTAAGATCGGGTAAGGTTCAGGTAACTATCCGAGTGAAGGACGCGAACGATAATGCTCCTGTTTTCACACAATCGGTTTACAGTGTCAGTCTGGTGGAATCGGCTCCCACAGGTAGTCTGATTATTAAGTTAAACGCCACTGATTTGGACGATGGCCCTAATGGAGAGATAACATATTCTCTGAGTAGCCATAATTCTGCTGACGTTCGTGAGTTAGTTGCTGTGAATTCGCAAACTGGTGAAATCAAACTCAAAGGCCAATTGGATTTTGAACAAAGCAGAACATTTGTGTTTAATATCCAAGCAGTCGACAACGGTCCTTACGCAATACCTCAACACTGTGATGTGTTGGTGGATATTATCGATGTGAATGACAATGCCCCTGAAGTGTTATTGACATCCATGTCCAGTGCAGTGGCAGAAAATGTTCCAATCGTAACCATTGTCGCCCTACTAAGCGCAGAAGATAAGGATTCTGGACAGAACGGACAAGTAAAATGTCAAATTCCGAATAAATTGCCCTTTAAGATGGAATCCTCCATGAAGAATAATTGGAAACTACTTGTACAACACGGGCTGGATCGAGAAACTACCTCCAGGTATGACATCACTGTGACATGTACGGATGCAGGGGACCCACCGCGCACATCGAAGGAAAATATCCGTGTAGATGTGTCAGATGTAAATGATAACGCACCGAGGTTTAGGCAGGCTGCATACACGGCAAATGTCATGGAGAATAACGTTATTGGGGATTCCATATTCGTCCTCACTGCCTATGATCCAGACACGAAACAAAACGCCCGACTAAACTTTACTATCCTGAATTCAATCGAGGCCGCGTATGTATCTATTGACGCACAGAATGGTGTCATTAATGCTCAGAAATCGTTTGACTACGAACAATTGAAAAACTTCCAGATCCATGTATTGGTGCTGGATTCTGGAGTCCCACCTCTCTCCAGTAACGTTACAGTGGACGTTGTTATCCTCGATCAGAACGATAACGCTCCAGTGATCGTGAATCCTTTGCCTGAACATGGGTCAACTGTAATGGAGACAATATCCAGGTTTGCAGAACCAGGATACCTAGTTGCCAAGGTATCCGCTTCTGACGCCGACTCCGGTCAGAATGCCCGTCTAACGTATCATGTTTTTCAGGCAACCCACCGTAATCTTTTTACTATTTCAGAGGACACTGGGGAAATTTGGACCATTCGTGCCATTGAGACAAAGGATGCACCTAAACAAAGGCTGGTGATTGTTGTAAACGATAATGGAATCCCATCACTTTCAGCCACAGTGACCATTGTACTATCTGTGAAAGGGCGAGACACGATATCCAGTGCCACCAGTCTATCTAAAGATCACGTCTTCACTCCAGATTTGAACCTTTCTTTGGTCATAGCCTTAGGGACGACATCTATTGTTTTCCTCGTGGTTTTAGTTATCCTTGCTGTTAAGGTTCATAAAAACAGAAATGGCGTAGGACGCCAATATGGTTCTCTGAACGTCTGCTGTTGTTTGGAATCAAGGAGTTCTTTGAATGGAATTCAAAATGCCAGCAAAAGCTTTCAGATACCACCGAACTACGTTGAGGTCTTCGGAGGTGATCCACTTTCTCAAAGTTACCGTTATGAGTCTTGTTCAACATTGCAGTCCGTGAAGAGAGATTTCAGGACCACTCAAACGTGTGGGCTATCTCCAGCAATGCATTATCTGCCGAAAAGAACTATTGGTAAAGAGAACCCAGATATGATAAGGTCTGAAAACAACTTCCGCACGAATAACGAGGTGAGTTATTTGAAAGAAAGAAAAGCAATTGATCATTGCAAATTCATTACATGTTTTCACGGGGTGTGTGTGTGTGTGTGGGGGGGGGGGGGGGGGGGTAGTCACATATTCCTCTATGATATAATGGTAAGAGTATGCGTAGCTTAACTTATTGGAGTGAGCTCAAGGGATTTGACGGTTGATATGAAGGGAGAATGGTGTATTCAAGATTGATGTTGTGACGGTAATTATGTTGTGCTGTCAATGATCTGCTGCTTTTGTTCATTTAGAATGAGAAATTAGGTATTGGAAATAGTTCTGAAGAAATATCAATGATTTATAGCAGTGTATTCTATGGCAGACTGCATGGATTTCTAAAGTACCCTTTGCAATAGTATTTGTTATGTCAAGAGTTCTGGAGTGTATTTACTTTCTGAGGGCTGTAGGTGTCACCTGTCGAGGCAAATAGATAGTATTCCACGGAAGTTCTGATTAACTCCATCTTAGTTGAGGGGAGCCTATGTGGTGTCCTCAAAGCCCAAGGAAAACGCATATGGTCTGCAGTCGCAGGGAAAGTATGTGTGTGGTCAGTCAAAAATGTTAGTGCTAAATAAGGAAACATCGATTAATCAGGGATTCTCGTAGTTTTTTCTTATGCACTTACAATTCTTGACAGGTATTTTTGGTTGAGATTCTTAAGAAACATCAGTGGGATATCCATTGTATTCCGCGGTGGTCTGGATGCATTTTGAAGGCATTTTAAGCACCGATAATCAAGTTGAAAGTTTTGTCATGACTAATGTTGAGCATTCCATATGTTGCAGTTACATATCTAGGTATTTGTAAAATATCCGAATCAAAATATTGCTTTGCTATGTCCAAATGGTGCAAGATCAGGGAATCCTTTCGTCGCCTCAAAACACAATGACTGTTGCGCTATCTCGACCAAAAAATGTATGTAGCTAATTCAGAAGTTTATTATATATGGTGAAACCATGTTATTGGGATGTGAATTCAATAATGACAGGATAACATAATTAGAGTCGAAATTGTCCTGCCTGTCGCTAGGGATAGCTGATGCCTACCAATTTTTAGTACTAACTAGAACAAGTTAGCAACGCACCCATTCCCTACCCGTAGCCCCCACGGGAGGCGTGGTCCTCCAACTCAAGCCGTTCCCGAAGGTAAGATTCCAGCACTCCCCTGCCTCCCTCAGCATTGCTCTTTTAAAAAAATCCAATTGCATTGTTCTGCGTGTTGCAACAGCAATTCGCCCTGCTTGCCGACCCATTGTGACGTCATCAGTTGAAGCTGGTCGTTTTAAATTCAAAGTACTTTGATTGTTTTAAACTTTAATCAGTAATAGGTCTAGAAATAACGCATAAATGTTCAGTGATGGTGATCCCTTCCTAGAGGGGGAACATGTGAATCAGAATATATAAAAATCTTGTGAAAGTTGGCGTTTTTAAAGCTTTAATCACGAATAATGGTAAAATATAGGATGAAAACTTCAGTGTGGCTGACCACTGCTAGCAGAGCCATTCTGACGTCATCAGTTGAAGCTGGTCATTTTAATTTCAAAGTCTTTTGACTTTTTTAGACTTTTAATCAGTAATGAGTTAAGAATACGTCGGGAAATAAAGGATAACACGTTCAGATAAGGTGATCCTGGCTTCGAGGGGAAATATGTCAATCGGAATATGTAAAAATGTTCTCGTTACCACGTAGTGTTTTTGTGAAGATGTAAAAACAACCACATATACACACACATATACACATACATGATCAGACTTTTAATAAGTACTAGACCAAGTGGGACCCGTTGGTTCCCTGTCACACGGAAGGCCTGGTCCCCCACGCAACCCGTTCCCCAACGCAATATTCCACCACTCACCCAGTCCCCACAGAAGCCCTGGTCCCCCCCAACGCAACCCGTTCCCCAACGCAATATTCCACCACTCACCCATAGCCGCCAACTGCGCAGGGGCTGCTCATTTCACCTTATGCACACTCCATCATTTTTAAACTTCAAAAAAATGCATTTGCACTTGCTAGTTAGCAAAACAGTGTACTGTGACAAAAAAATGAATTTGCACTTGCTAGGGCTAACAGAACTCGGTGTACTATGACTTTTTTTAAAATGCATTTGCACTTGCTAGGGCTAGCAGGACTCGGTGTACTTGGATTAAGTTGGATAGCAACAATGTTGCGAGCAGGGCTACAATCCCATTGTGACGCCACAGCTGTAAGCACAGGGAAAAAGCAGTCATCCCCCCCCCCAGTCTTCAGATTTATGAACATTTTGATTAATAACTCGAGAAATAATCCATTATTTTTTCAGATAAGGCAATTTTTGATTTCACTGGATAGATCTCTCCCCGAATATGTAAATTATTTTACGTTAGAGCGTCGTTTTTTTTAGAAGATGTGCACCATCGTCTGCGAACTGACTTAGATGGTGCACGTTGGGCGTTATGAACTTCTGTACTGCATGTATCTATGACCCTATGACTTATTCCATATGGGTACGGACCTTATCCAATGAATATTGATACTAATCAATATCGTATGGGAATCAGCAAACTTCCCTCCATGTAACTTTGTATTTGAATTTAACAGGTGTCTTCCGCATGTGCTTAGCAGGAGAGGCGTCCCCCAAACAGAGTTCCTATGCTGCAGTGAAGCCATGATTTTAGAATCAGCATTCAACCTGTCGTCCACTTATTTGTAACTCGGATGCAAGTGTTTCATGCAAGACCTTATCCTTCCCTAATTTTCCTTGAAGCACTGCTGTTCAGACGCCTTTGTGCATCAGTGCAGTCCTTGTGCTGATGGCTCTCCCGTAAGAATATTGGCAACGAATTCGCATACCAACAATTAGTATCTGCGAGGGAATGGTAATAGATAATTACTTTTCTAAGTTGAACAGTCAGTAGATATTAAACCGGGAAATGCTAAAGCACCTGTGACAATTCTGTTTTCCAATTGGTACAACTGATAATTAGATTCGGAGCATTGCCTGTAGATATAATATATTATCAGCACTTGAAGGCGATTATAACCGTAGACACGATAGCAAATACATGGTTCACATGTTAAAGAAATACAGCCACGTTGATACTTTTAACTTTGGTAAGAGTACTTCGAAAAATAACAACTAGTACTATTGTTAAAATATAAGTTCTCTGCTACTTATTGAAGCCACCAGACAATATAATAATATTTCAGAAATTAAGGTGCTGTTGATTGGTTTGTTTGAAACAGACCAACAAATAAGATATTCATTTCGTCTTTGGTTATATGTTTTGAAGACATAGAATACTGTGGGTGCTTTAAAACGAAACAACAAACTATCTGCTCGTTGAACTCCGCGGGTCGAGCAGCACATGTTGAGGGAGGGGGGGCGCGGGGATGAGGTGGGAAAAAGGTCGACGGTTCAGGTCGAAAACATGCATCAGGTACCTTTCGTTCGATTCAAAGGCAGAATGACTGCCTTTTGTCACTGGTTGATCCCCACGATTGTAAAGTTACAATGAAGGATACGCGAAATTAGATTCGCAGCAGGTTGAGTCAATTTCCTTTTTTTGATCACATTCCTAAAAGCATAAGTATCCATATTTCATCTTTCAGATATTCACTGTATTACAATTCATGAATATTCTCTTCTGGGGATAACTTTCAATAGTAAGTAGGAGCATCCAAACCAATTGCGCAGCGATAACGATGAATGTATCTGCGCCAAATTAAGCAGTCCTTGCTTTAAGAAACGAGCTGAATTGTAATTCGTCGGATATGACTGCTGCATTATCCACCAATCAGGAGGTCGGAGGCGACTGGTGATCTGCACAGCCCCTTACAATACCCAGCCGCCATCGCGTCCGACCAGACGCCGTGAACACTGGGTAGGCAGCAGCTCCGGACGGTTCCTGCTCGATACATTTCGAATTGAATACAACATCAGAACGAATAAAAGAAAACATTGTAACAATTCGCAACGGGGGGAGAGACATTTTCTGCCTCGTAGTTGTCATTTAAATCAAATCGCTGTCGAAAGTCGTTGTCTCGGGTTGAAACCATTGGAATGATTTCTCCTGGAAATGAGAGATAATATATATTGGCTGCTCAAATACCGACTATTGTGCTGCTTTTTCTGCCCTTGGGACCTTGTTTCTGGGCAGATTCGATATTCAGTACCAGAGGAATTGCAACTGGGTGCCTTTGTTGGGAATATCGCAATTGATTTGGGGATAGATTTAAAGCAGCTCCCGGCTCGCAGTTTGCGGGTGGCGCCCAGCCAGATGATGCGATATGTTGATGTCAATTTGGCAAAAGGAATTTTATTTGTCAAGGAGAGAATCGACAGGGAGCAACTTTGCGGGCTGAGCACCGATTGCATTTTACCCTTAATAGTCGTGCTTGAAAATCCTCTCAGTCTTCACCAGGTGGAATTGGAGATACTCGATGTAAATGACAACGCTCCCAGTTTCCCCAAAAGCCAGATCCGCCTTGAAATCTCAGAGAATATGGCACCGGGAGCGCGATTCACCCTCGAGCCCGCTCACGATCCGGACATTGGGACGAACTCCTTGCAGACTTATCAGCTCCTTACTAATGAGTATTTCATTCTTGATGTACAAGAACGCGTTAGGGTAGGAGATTTACCGGTGTTAGTTCTGCAGCGGGCCCTGGATCGAGAAACGACATCAAACCATGAATTAACGGTGCTTGCTGAAGACGGCGGAGTCCCTATAAGATCGGATAAGGTTCAGGTAACTGTTAGAGTTAAGGACGCGAACGACAATGCTCCTGTTTTCTCGCAAGCGGTTTATAGTGTCAGTATGGTGGAATCGGCTCCTATAGGAAGACTGATCATTAAGTTAAACGCCACTGATTTGGATGATGGCCCTAATGGAGAGATAACATATTCTCTCAGCAGCCGTAATTCTGCTGATGTTCGTCATTTAGTTGGCGTGAATTCCCAAACTGGTGAAATCAAACTCAAAGAACATATGGACTTTGAAGAAAGCAAAACATTTGTGATCAATATACAAGCAACCGATAAAGGTACACCTTCGATTTCTCAACACTGTGATGTGTTGGTGGATGTTGTCGATGTGAATGACAATGCCCCTGAAGTGTCATTGACATACATGTCCAGTGCAGTGGCAGAAAATGTTCCAATCGGTACCATTGTCGCCCTTCTCAGCGCAGAAGATAAGGATTCTGGACAGAACGGGCAAGTACAATGTCAAATTCCGAATAAACTCCCCTTTAAGATGGAAACACCCGTGAAGAATAATTGGAAACTGCTTGTACAACACGGACTGGATCGCGAAACTAAATCCAGGTATGACATCACTGTGACATGCACGGATGCAGGGAAACCACCGCTCACATCTACGAAAAATATCCGTGTAGACATTTCAGATGTAAATGATAACGCGCCGAGGTTTACGCAGGCTACATACACGGCAAATGTCATGGAAAATAACGTTATTGGGGATTCCATATTCTCCCTCACAGCCTATGACCCAGACACGGGGCAAAACGCCCGACTAAACTTTACTATCCTGAATTCAGTCGAGGCCTCGTATGTCTCCATTAACTCACAAAATGGTGTCATATTTGCTCAGAAATCATTTGACTACGAACAATTGAAAAACCTCCAGATCCATGTATTGGTGCGGGATTCTGGAGTCCCACCTCTCTCCAGTAACGTTACAGTGGACATCATTATCCTCGATCAGAACGATCACGCTCCAGTGATCGTGAATCCTTTGCCCGAATATGGGTCAACTGTAATGGAGACAATATCCAGGTTTGCAGAACCAGGATACCTAGTTGCCAAGGTATCCGCTATTGACGCCGACTCCGGTCAGAATGGCCGTCTGACATATCATGTTTTTCAGGCCACCCATCGTAATCTATTTACTATCTCAGAGGATACTGGGGAAATTTGGACCATACGTGGCATTCAGACAAAGGATGCATCGAAACAAAGGCTGGTAATTGTTGTAAAAGATAATGGAATCCCATCGCTTTCAGCCACAGTGACCATTGTTCTATCTGTGAAAGGAGTCGACACGATATCCAGTGCCACCAGTCTTTCTAAAGATCACGTTTTCTCTCCAGATTTGAACCTTTCTTTGGTCATAGCTTTAGGAACGACATCTATCATTTTCCTCGTGATTTTAATTATCCTGGCTGTCAAGGTTTATAAAAACAGGAATGGCGTTGGACGTCAATATGGTTATCTGAACGTCTGCTGCTGTTTGGAGTCAAGGAGTTCTCTTAATGGGATTCAAAACGCCAGCAGAAGCCTTCAGATACCACCGAACTACGTTGAGGTGTTCGGAGGTGATCCGCTTTCTCAGAGTTACCGTTACGAGTCTTGTTCAACGTTGCAATCTGCGAAGAGAGATTTAAGGACCACGCAAACATGTGGGCAATCTACAGCAAATGATTATATCCAGAAAAAAACAGGACTGATAAGTTCTGAAAACGCCAACTGCCGTGTGAATAATGAGGTGAGTTATTTCAAAGAAAGAAAAATAAGTGGGGTGTGAGTTCTGGCCATTGCAACTTCATTAAATGTTGTGTCGGGTGGAGGTGGGTTGTCACATATTCGATCTATGATCAAATGGTGAACGTACTTTACCTTAACTTATTAATGTGAGCTAAAGGGATTTGACTTGATTGATATCTAGGGACAATGGTGTATTTAAGGTTGATGATTATTATGTGGTGCTGTCAATGCTGTGCTGCTGTTCTTTTAAAATGAGACAGTGAGATTGGAAATACTTCTGAAGAAATATCAGTGATTTATAGCAGTGTAGTCTATGGCAGACTACATGAATATCTAAAGTACTCTTTGTAATGGTAATTATTCTGCAAACATAGTTCTGGAGAGTATTTTACTTTTTGAGAGTTGCTGGTATCACTTGTCGAGGCAAATAGATGGTATTTCTCGGAGGTTCTGATTACCTCCTTCATGTGTAGTGTCCCCAAAGCGCAGGGAAACACGCTTTGGTCTGCAGTCGCAACGAAAGTCTGTATGTGGCCAGTCAAAAATATTTGTGCTAAATAAGGAGACGTAGAATAATTAGGGATAGTGTCTTCTCATTGTTTTTTCTCGTGCACTTACATTTCTTGCTTGGGCAGTTTTGGTTGAAATTCTGAGGAAGTATTCTGTGGTGGTCCGAATTAATTTTGAAGGAATTTTTATGTTCAAGTTCAAGTTGAAAGCTTTATTATGACTAATGTTGAGCATTCCAAATGTTGCTGTTACATATCCACGTATTTGTAAAATATCCGAATCAAAATATTACTTTTCAATTGCCAAATGGCGGCAGAGCAGGGAACAATATCGTCGCCTCAAAACACAACGACCGATGACCTGTCATGCTCCAAAAATATGTAGCCAATTCAGCAGTTTCCAATATATCGTGAAACCATGTTATTGGGATGTGAATTAATTAGTGGTAGCATGGTAATTCGAATTTCGCTTTACCTTAATTGGTACATGTGACAATAAACTGACCGTGAAACCTTGAAACCTTGACATAATTAGAGTAGCAGTTGTCGTATCTGTTGCTAGGGATAGCTGATACCTACCAATTTTAAATATTAATGAAGTGCCATTTCAACGCATCACTGTTGTCTGGGATCTGGCTTTGATGGGGTACTTTGGCCGTTATGGGTTTCTGTTGTGCATGAATCTATGACCCTATGACTTATTCCATATGGGTACAGACTGCTTCCTTATCCAAGGAATATTGATACTAATCAATGTCCTATGGCAATCAGCAAACTTTCCCCTATGTAGCATTGCATTTATATTTAACAGGTGTCTTCTGCATGTGTTTAGCAAGTGAGGCGGGACACAAACAGAGTTTCTATATATTTGTGCAATGAATCACTAAGGGAGAAGGCAATTCTGGATTACTAGGGAGAAGGCAATTCTGGATTTAGTGTTATGTAATGCACCGGATTTGATAAAGGACCTCGAGGTTAATGAGCCATGAGGAGGCAGTGGCCATGTAGAGGACTATGGGGCCATGAGGGAGGAGCTCGCCAAAGTTGACTGGCAAGATTTACTAGCAGGGATGAGAGTGGAACAGAAATTGCAGGTATTTCTAGGAATAATACAGAAGGTGCAAGATCAGTTCATTCCTAGGAGGAAGAAAGATTCCAAGGGGAGAAAAGGACGGCCATGGCTGACAAGGGACGTCAGGGGCAGTATACAAATTAAAGCGAAGAAGTACAACGTAGCAAAGATGAGCGGGAAGCAAGAGGATTCGGTAATGTTTAAAGAACAGCAGAAGATAACCGAAAAGAAAATACTGGGAGAAAAGATAAGGTACGAAGGTAAGCTAGCCAAGAATATAAAGCAGGATAGTAAAAGCTTCTTTAAGTATGTGAAGAGGAACACATTAGTTGAGACCGAAGTTGGACCCTTGAAGGCCGAAAAAGGTGAATTTATTATGGGGGTCAACGAAATGGCAGATGAGTTGAACAGATACTTTGGATCTGTCTTCACTAAGGAGGACACAAACAATCTTCCTGATATAGTAGTGGCCAGAAGACCTGGGGTGACGGAGGAACTGAAGTAAATCCACATTAGGCTGGAAATGGTGTTGGATAGACTGATGGGACTGAAGGCTGATAAATCCCCAGGGCCTGGTGGTCTGCCTCCAATGGTAGTTAAGGAAGTGGCTCTAGAAATCGTTGATGCGTTGGTGATAATTATCCAATGTTCTATAGACTCAGGATCAGTTCCTGTGGATTGGAGGGTAGCTAATGTTATCCCACTTTTTATGAAAGGTGGGAGAGGGAAAACGGGGAATTATAGACCAGTTAGCCTGACATCGGTGGTTGGGAAGTTGCTGGAGTCAATTATAAAAGATGAGATAGCCGCACATTTGGTTAGCAGTGACAGGATCGGTCCGAGTCAGCATGGATTTACGAAGGGGAAATTATGCTTGACTAATCTTGTGGACATTTTTGAAGATGTAACTAGGAAAATGGACAAGGGAGAGCCAATGAATGTAGTGTACCTGGACTTTCAGAAAGCATTTGATAAGGTCCCACATAGTAGATTAGTGGGCAAAATTGGGGCACATGGTATTGGGGGTAGAGTGCTGACATGGATAGAGAAGTGGTTGGCAGACAGGAAACAAAGAGTGGGGATTAACGGGACCCTTTCAGAGTGGCAGGTGGTGACTAGTGGGGTACCGCAAGGCTCGGTGCTGGGACCGCAGCTATTTACAATAATGCATCAATGATTTGGATGAAGGGATTCAAAGTAACATTAGCAAATTTGCAGATGACACAAAGCAGGGTAGCAGTGTGAACTGTGAGGAAGCTGCTATGAGAATGCAGGCTGACTTGGACAGGTTGGGGGAGTGGGCAGATGCATGGCAGATGAAGTTTAATGCGGATAAATGTGAGGTTATCTACTTTGGTAGGAAAATCAGGAAAGCAGATTACTATCTTAACGGCGTCAAGTTGGGAAAAGGGGAAGAACAACGGGATCTTGTACATCAGTCTGTGAAAGTAATCATGCAGGTACAACAGCCAATGAAGAAAGCGAATGGCATGTTGGCCTTTATAACAAGAGGAATCGAATATAGGAGCAAAGAGGTCCTTCTGTAGATGTACAGTGCCCTAGTGAGACCATTCCTGAAGTATTGTGTGCAGTTTTGATCCCCTAATTTGAGGAAGGTCATTCTTGCTATTGAGGAAGTGCAGCGTAGGTTTACAAGGTTAATTCCCGGGATGGCGGGACTGTCATATGCTGAGAGAATGGAGCAGCTGGGCTTGTACATTCTGGAGTTTGGAAGGATGAGAGAGGATCTCATTGAAACATATAAGATTGTTAAGGGCTTGGACACACTAGAGGCAGGAAACATGTTCCCGATGTTGGGGGAGTCCAGAACCAGGGGCCACAGTTTAAGAATAAGGAGTAAGCCATTTAGAACGGAGACGAGGAAACACTTTTTCTCACAGAGAGTGGTGAGTCTGTGAAATTCCCTGCCTCATAGGGTTGTGGAGGCAGGTTCCCTGGACGCTTTCCAGAGAGAGCTAGATAGGGCTCTTAAAAATAGCGGAGTCAGGGGATATGGGAAGAAGGCAGGAACGGGGTACTGATTGGGGATGATCAGCCAAGATCACATTGAATAGCGGTGCTGGCTCGAGGGGCCAAATGGCCTACTCCTGCTCCTATTGTCTATTGTCTATTGTCTGTTAAAGCCATGTTTTTAGAATCAGCAGTTTTCCACCATCTGTCGTGCCCTTCTTCGTATCTTGGATGCAAGTGTTTTATGCAAGAACAATGATTTATCCTTCCCTAATTTCACTTGAAATTGTGCTATTCAGACGCCTTCGTGAATCAGTGCAGTCCTTTTGCTGATGGCTCTCCCGTAAGAGTGGTGGTAAGTAATTGCAATACCGACAATTAATATCAGCGAGGGCAGGGTAATATATAATTACTATAAGTTCAATATTTAGTAGATATGAAACCAGAAACAGGTAGAGTGCCTGAGAAAATATTGTTTGTCAATTAGTACAACGTATAGTTTGGAGGGGAATTTCGACAGTTCAGCTATAAACCTTACATCAGGTATTTTTTAAAAGGGAACTGCAGATGCTGGAATATCGAAGGTACACAAAATTGCTGGAGGAACTCAGCGGGTGCAGCAGCATCTATGGAGCGAAGGAAATAGGCGACGTTTCGGGCCGAAACCCTTCTTCAGACTGATGGGGGGTGGGGAAAGAAAGAAGGAAAAAGGGAGGAGAAGGAGCCCGAGGGCGGGCGGATGGGAGGGTGGGAGGAGACAGCTAGAGGGTGAAGGAAGGGGAGGGGACAGCACAGGCTAGCCAAATTGGGGGAATTCAATGTTGATGCCATAAGGGCGCAAGGTGACCCCACCACTCGCCACATCTTCCCATCTCCCCCCATGTCTGCCTTCCGCAAAGACCGCTCCCTCCGCAACTCCCTCGTCAATTCTTCCCTTCCCTCCCGCACCACCCCCTCCCCGGGCACTTTCCGTTGCAACCGCAAGATATGCAACACCTGTCCCTTCACCTCCCCCCTCGACTCCATTCAAGGTCCCAAGCAGTCGTTCCAGGTGCGACAAAGGTTCACCTGTATCTCCTCCAACCTCATCTACTGCATCCGCTGCTCTAGATGTCAGCTAATTTACATCGGTGAGACCAAGCGTAGGTTGGGCGACCGTTTCGCCGAACACCTCCGCTCAGTCCGCCTTAACCTACCTGACCTCCCGGTGGCTCAGCACTTCAACTCCCCCTCCCATTCCC
This sequence comes from Amblyraja radiata, assembly GCF_010909765.2. Classification (NCBI taxonomy): domain Eukaryota; kingdom Metazoa; phylum Chordata; class Chondrichthyes; order Rajiformes; family Rajidae; genus Amblyraja; species Amblyraja radiata. The sequence goes on from NC_045966.1 coordinate 41,842,613, forward strand.
AATCCGACCTCTCTGTCCTGGGTCTCCTCCATTGCCAGAGTGAGCAACAGCGGAAATTGGAGGAACAGCACCTCATATTCCGTCTGGGGTCCTTGCGCCCTTATGGCATCAACATTGAATTCCCCCAATTTGGCTAGCCTGTGCTGTCCCCTCCCCTTCCTTCACCCTCTAGCTGTCTCCTCCCACCCTCCCATCCGCCCGCCCTCGGGCTCCTCCTCCTCCCTTTTTCGTTCTTTCTTTCCCCACCCCCCATCAGTCTGAAGAAGGGTTTCGGCCCGAAACGTCGCCTATTTCCTTCGCTCCATAGATGCTGCTGCACCCGCTGAGTTCCTCCAGCAATTTTGTGTACCATCAGGTATTTTTAGTTCGATTCAAAGGCAGAATTACAGCCTTTTGTCACTGCATATTGCCAGATCGCAACGATTGTAAAGACACGATGGAAGATACATGAAATTAGATTCGCAGCAAGTTGAGTTCAGTTCTTTCTACTGACCACGTTCCTGAAATCATAAGTTTCCATATTTCATCTTTAGGATATTCACTGTATTGTAGCTCATGAAAATTCGGTTCTGGTGGGAAATTTTCACAGTAAGTAAGAACACCCAAAATGCTAAAAGCAATTTCAATTACGCAACAATAAATGTGACAAGTCTGCGCCAAGTTAAGCCGTTCCTGCTTTAAGAAATGAGCTGAATTGTAATTGGTCGGATATGACTGCTACATTATTCACCAATCAGGAGGTCGGAGGCGGCTGGTGATCTGCACAGCCCCTTACAATACCCAGCCGCCATCGCGTCCGATCAGACGCCGTGAACACTGGATAGGCAGCAGCTCCGGACGGTTTCTGCTCGATTCATTTCGAACTGGGTAAAACATCAACACGATTAAATGAAAACATTGGAACAATTCACCAAGGAGGTACAAACATTGCCTGAGTCGTATTTGTCTCATTTAAATCAAATCGCTGACGAAAGGTTTTGGCTCGGGTTGAAACTATTGGAATGATTTCTACTGGAAATGAGAGATAATATATATTGGCTGCTCATATACCGACTATTGTGCTGCTTTTTCTGCCCCTGGGACCTTGTTTCTGGGCAGAATCGATATTCCGTTCCAGAGGAATTGCAACTGGGTGCCTTTGTTGGGAATATCGCCATTGATTTGGGGTTAGATTTAAAGCAGCTCTCGGCTCGCAGTTTGCGGGTGGCGCCAGACCTGAGGAAGCGATATGTTGACCTAAATTTAGAAAACGGGGTTTTATTTGTGAATGAGAGAATCGACAGGGAGCAACTTTGCGGGCCGAGCATCGATTGCATTTTACCCCTGAACGTCGTGCTTGAAAATCCCCTCAGTCTTCACCAGGTGGAAGTGGAGATACTCGATGTAAATGACAACGCTCCCAGTTTCCCCAAAAGCCAGATCCGCCTTGATATCTCAGAGAATATGGCACCGGGAGCGCGATTCCCCCTCGAGCCAGCTCACGATCCGGACATTGGGACGAACTCCTTGCAGACTTACCAGCTCCTTCCCAATGATTATTTCATACTTGATGTACAAGAACGTGCTAGGATAGGAGATTTACCGGTGTTAGTGCTGCAGCGGGCCCTGGATAGAGAAACGACATCGACCCATGACTTAACGATGCTTGCTGAAGACGGCGGGGTCCCTCTCAGATCGGGTAAGGTTCAGGTAACTGTCAGAGTGAAGGACGCGAACGACAATCCCCCTGTTTTCTCACAAGCGGTTTATAGTGTCAGTATGGTGGAATCGGCTCCCACAGGTAGTCTGATTATTAAGTTAAACGCCACTGATTTGGACGATGGCCCTAATGGTAAGATAACATATTCCTTCAGCAGCCATAACTCTGCTGACGTTCGTGAGTTAGTTGCCGTGAATTCTCAATCTGGTGAAATCAGACTGAAAGGGCATTTGGACTTTGAACAAAGCAAAACGTTTGTCATAAACATAAAAGCAATCGACAATGGTCATCATTCAATGTCTCAACACTGTGATGTGTTGGTGGATGTTATCGATGTTAATGACAATGCCCCTGAAGTGTCATTGACATCCATGTCCAGTGCAGTGGCAGAAAATGCTCCAATCGGAACCATTGTCGCCCTTCTCAGCGCACAAGATAAGGATTCTGGACAGAACGGACAAGTAAAATGTCAAATTCCAAATGGAGTCGCCTTTAAGCTGGAAACATCAGTGAGGAATAATTGGAAACTGCTTGTACAACACGGGCTGGATCGAGAAACTACCCCCAGGTATGACATCACTGTGATATGCACGGATGCAGGGGACCCACCGCTCACAACCAAGAAAAGTATCCATGTAGATGTTTCAGATGTAAATGATAACGCGCCGAGGTTTACGCAGGCTGCATACACGGCAAATGTCATGGAAAACAACGTTATTGGGGATTCCATATTCTCCCTCACGGCCGCCGATCCAGACACGGGACAAAACGCCCGATTAAACTTTACTATCCTGAATTCAGTCGTGGCCTCGTATGTCTCCATTGACTCACAAAATGGTGTCATATTTGCGCAGAAATCATTTGACTACGAACAATTGAAAAATTTCCAGATCCATGTGTTGGTGCGAGATTCTGGAGTCCCACCGCTCTCCAGTAACGTTACAGTGGACGTTGTTATCCTCGATCAGAACGATAACGCTCCAGTGATCGTGAGTCCTTTGCCCGAACATGAGTCAAATGTAATGGAGACAATATCCAGGTTTGCAGAACCAGGATACCTAGTTGCCAAGGTATCCGCTACTGACGCCGACTCCGGTCAGAATGCCCGTCTGACTTATCATGTTTTTCAGGCCACCCACCGTAATCTTTTTACTATTTCAGAGGACACTGGGGAAATTTGGACCATCCGTGCCATTGAGACAAAGGATGCATCTAAACAAAGGCTGGTGATTGTTGTAAAAGATAATGGAATCCCGTCACTTTCAGCCACGGTGACCATTGTTCTATCTGTGAAAGGAGTCGACACGATATCCAGCGCCACCAGTCTTTCTAAAGATCACGTCTTCGCTCCAGATTTTAACCTTTCCTTGGTCATAGCTTTAGGAACGACATCTACCATTTTCCTCGTGATTTTAATTATCCTGGCTGTCAAGGTTTATAAAAACAGAAATGTCGTGGAACGTCAATATGGTTCTCTGAACGTCTGCTGCTGTTTGGAGTCAAGGAGTTCTCTAAATGGGACTCAAAATGCCAGCAGAAGCCTCCAGATACCACCGAACTACGTTGAAGTGTTCGGAGGTGATCCGCTTTCTCAGATTTACCGTTATGAGTCTTGTTCAACGTTGCAGTCTGCGAAGAGAGATTTAAGGACCACTCAAACGTTCGGGCTATCTACAGCAATGGATTATATCCAGAAAAAACAGATTGGCAAAGAGAACCCAGGAATGATAAGTTCTGAAAACTCCAACTGCCGTGTGAATAACGAGGTGAGTTAATTCAACGAAGGATAAATAATTGGGTTGTGAACTCTGGCCATTGCAACTTCATTACACGTTGTGCCTTGGTGGGGGGGGGGGGGGGGGGGGGGGATGTGGTGGTCATATATTCGATCTGTGATCGAATGGTAAGAGTAAGTTTATATTAACTGATCGGTGTGAGGTCAAGGGATTTGACTTGGTTGATATCAAGGGACAATGGTGTATTGAAGATTGATGACGAGACGGGAATATGTGGTGCTGTCATTGCTCTGCCGCTGTTGTTCTTTTAGAAAGAGAAAATGAGACATTGGAAATACTTCTGAAGAAATATCAGCGATTTATGGCAGAGTGGTCTATGACAGACTACACGAATATCTAAAGTACTCTTTGTAAAGGTAATTATTATGTAAACATTTTTCTGGAGAGTATTTTACTTTCTGAGATTGTATGTCACCTGTCGAGGCAAATAGATGGTATTCCACGGTAGTTCTGATTACTTCCATCTTAGTTGTGGAGAGCCCGTGTAGTGTCCCCAAAGCCCAAAGAAACACGCATGTAGTCTGCAGCCAAAGTATGTGTGTGGTCAGTCAAAATGTTTGTGCTAAACAGGAGACATAAATAAATAATGCACAGTGTTTTCTCGTTGTTATATGCTTATGCACTTACATTTCTTGGTTGGGCATTTTTCGTTGAGATTCTGAAGAAGCATCAGTGGGATATCCAGTGCATTCTGTGGAGGTCTGAATGAAATTGGAAGGCATGGTAGTCACCGATAATCAAGTTGAAAGGTTGACCATGACTAATGTTGAGCTTACCACTTGTTGTTGCGGTTATATATCCAGGCATTTGTAAAATAACAAATCAACATTTTGCTTGGCAATTTCCAAGTGGTGGAAAAGCAGGGGTCCTTATCGCCGCCCAAAGCACCATGTCAAGACCAGAAAAAAATATGTAGATGATTTATCAGCTTCCATCATACGGTGAAACCATGTTGTTGGGATGTGAATTTAATAATGGCAGTATGACATAATTAGAGTAGAGGTTGGCCTATCTGTTGCTAGGGATAGCTCTTTCCTACCAATTTTCATTATGTGCCATCTCAACGCATCAGCATTGTCTGGGATGTAGACACAAAATGCTGGAGTAACTCAGCGGGACAGGCAGCATCTCTGGAGAGAAGGAATGTGTGACGCTTCGGGACGAAACCCATCTTCAGACTGATTCACTCCAGCATTTCGTGTCTACCTTCGATTTAAACCAGCATCCGCCGTTCTTTCCTGCACTATTGTCTGTGATCTGGCTTAGATGGGGCACATTGTCATTATGGGCTTCTGTACTGCACGAATCTTTGACCCTGTTACTTATTCCATATGGGCACAGCTGGTTCTTCATCTAAGGAATATTGATACTAATCAATACCATGTGGGAATCAGCAAAACTTTCCCCCATGTAACATTGTATTTGCATTTAACAGGTGGCTTCTCAATGTATTTAGCAGGTGTGGCAGGACCCAAACTGAGTTCCCATGATTTACTGCAGTGAAGCCATGATTTTAGAATCAGCAGTTTTCAACCATCTGTCGTACCCTTATTCCTGTCTTGGATGCAAGTGTTTTATGCAAGACCAATGTATTGTCCATTCCTAATCCCCTTGAAATTGTGCTGTTCAGACCCCTTCGTGAACCAGTGCTGATGGCTCTTCTGTAAGACTGTTGGTAAGGAATTCCAATACCAACAATTAGTAACAGCGAGGGAGTGGTAATATATAATTACTAGTCCAACTTCAACATTTTGAAGATATGAAACCATAAAATGTAGAAGTACCTAAGAACATTATGTTTTTCAGTGAGTACAACTTCGATCCTGAACACTGCCTGTAGATTTAATATAATATCCGAACTAGGAGGAGATTTTAACCGGAGACACGGAAGCAAATACATGGTTTACATTTTAACCAAAGACGTCCATGTTGAAAGTATAACTTTAGAAAGAGTTCTTGCGTGCTTCCCTTAAACTATATATTAACAATAGTACATTCGTTTTTCATAAGTTACTCTGCTATTTATTGACGCCACCAGACAATATAAAAATAACATTGCAGATATGACGTGTTTGTTTGAAACTGACCAACTAATGTGATATTCATTTCGGTAAATCTTAGGTTATAAGTTTTGAATACGCAGAAGACTGCGGGTGCTAGAAACCGAAACAACAAACGATCTGCTGGTTGAACTCAGCGGATCGTGCAGCACCTGTTGGGCGAGGGGAGGGGAGGGGGGGGAGGGGGCTGGAATGTCGACGGTTCAGGTCGGAACCATGTATCAGCTGTTTTTGGTTCTATTCAAAGGCAGAATGACGGCGTTTTGTCACTATTGACATATCGCCACGATTGTAAAGGCACGATGGGGTTACACGAAATTAGAATCGCAGCAAATTGAGTTCATTTCTTTCTTCTGATCACATTCCTAAAATCATAAGTTTCCATCTTTCATCTTTAAGATATTCACTTAATTGCAGTTCACGAGTATTCGGTTTTGGGGGTAACTAAGAGCATCCAAAATGCTAAAAGCAACGTCAATTGCGCAACGATAAATGTATCTGCGCCAAATTAAGCCGTTCTTGCTTTAAGAAATGAGCTGAATTGTAATTGGTCGGATATGACTGCTACATTATCCACCAATCAGGAGGTCGGAGACGACTGGTGATCTGCACAGCCCCTTACAATACCCAGCCGCCATCGCGTCCGACCAGACGCCGTGAACACTGGATAGGCAGCAGCTCCGGACGGTTCCTGTTCGATTCATTTCGAATTGGATACAACATCAGAACGATTAAATGAAAACATTGGAACAATTCGCAAAGGAGGTAGAGACATTTTCTGCGTCGTATTTGTCTCATTTAAATCAAATCGCTGTCGAAAGGTATTGTCCCGGATTGAAACCATTCGAATGATTTCTACTGGAAATGAGAGATAATATATATTGGCTGCTCAAATACCGACTATTGTGCTGCTTTTTCTGCCCCTGGGACCTTGTTTCTGGGCAGATTCGATATTCGGTACCAGAGGAATTGCAACTGGGTGCCTTTGTTGGGAATATCGCAATTGATTTGGCGTTAGACTTAAAGGAGCTCTCGGCTCGCAGAACACGAGTGGCGCCCAGCCCGAGGAAGCGGTATGTTGACGTAAATTTGCAGAATGGGATTTTATTTGTGAATGAAAGAATCGACAGGGAGCAATTTTGCGGGCCGAGCATAGAATGCATTTTACCCTTAAATATCGTGCTTGAAAATCCCCTCGGTCTTCACCAGGTGGAAGTGGAGATACTCGATGTAAATGACAACGCTCCCAGTTTCCCCAAAAGCCAGATCCGCCTTGAAATCTCAGAGATTATGGCACCGGGAGCGCGATTCGCCCTCGAGCCCGCTCACGATCCGGACATTGGGACGAACTCCGTGCAGACTTATCAGCTCCTTCCCAATGAGTATTTCATTCTTGATGTACAAGAACGTGTTAGGGTAGGAATCACACCGGTGTTAGTGCTGCAGAGGGCCCTGGACAGAGAAACGACATCGACCCATGTATTAACGGTGCTTGCTGAAGACGGCGGAGTCCCTGTAAGATCGGGTACGGTTCAGGTGATCATCAGAGTAAAGGACGTGAACGACAATCTCCCCGTTTTCTCACAAGCGGTTTATAGTGTCAGTTTGGTGGAATCGGCTCGCATAGGAAGTCTGATTATTAACTTAAACGCCACCGATTTGGACGATGGCCCTAATGGAGAGATAACATTTTCCCTCACCAACCATAACTCTGCTGACGTTCGTGAATTAGTTAGCGTGAATTCGAAAACTGGTGGAATCAGGCTGAAAGGATATTTGGACTTTGAACAAAGCAAAACCTTTGTGATTAATATGGAAGCAACCGATCATGGTTCTCCTTCAATGTCTCAACACTGTGATGTGTTGGTGGATGTTATCGATGTTAATGACAATGCCCCTGAATTGTCATTGACATCTATGTCCAGTGCCGTTGCAGAAAATGCTCCAATCGCAACCATTGTCGCCCTTCTCAGCGTCGAAGATAAAGATTCTGGACAAAGCGGGCAAGTACAATGTCAAATTCCAAGTAAACTACCCTTTCAGCTGGAATCATCCGTGAAGAATAATTGGAAACTCCTTATACAACACGGACTTGATCGAGAAACGAACTCCGGGTATGACATCACTGTGACATGCACGGATGCAGGGGACCCACCGCTCACATCTCAGAAAGATATCCGTGTAGATGTTTCTGATGTAAATGATAACGCGCCGAAGTTTACGCAGGCTGCATACACGGCAAATGTCATGGAGAATAACGTTATTGGGGATTCCATATTCGCCCTCGCTGCCTATGATCCAGACACGGAACAGAACGCCCGACTAAACTTTACTATCCTGAATTCAGTCGTGGCCTCGTATGTCTCCATTAACTCACAAAATGGTGTCATTTTTGCTCAGAAATCATTTGACTACGAACAATTGAAAAATTTCCAAATCCATGTAATGGTGCGGGATTCTGGAGTCCCACTTCTCTCCAGTAACGTTACAGTGGACGTTGTTATCCTCGATCAGAACGATAACGCTCCAGTGATCGTGAGTCCTTTGCCCGAACATGGGTCAAATGTAGTGGAGACAATATCCAGGTTTGCAGAACCAGGATACCTAGTTGCCAAGGTATCCGCTACTGACGCCGACTCGGGTCAGAATGCCCGTCTGACTTATCATGTTTTTCAGGCCACCCACCGTAATCTTTTTACTATTTCAGAGGACACGGGGGAAATTTGGACCATCCGTGGTATTGAGACCAAGGATGCATCGAAACAAAGGCTGGTGATTGTTGTAAACGATAATGGAATCCCATCGCTTTCAGCCACAGTGACCATTGTACTGTTTGTGAAAGGAGGCGACACGATAGTCAGTGCCACAAGTCTTTCTAAAGATCACGTGTTCACTCTAGATTTGAAGCTTTCTTTGGTCATAGCCTTAGGGACGACATCTATCATTTTCCTCGTGATTTTAATTATCCTTGCTCTTATGGTTCATAAAAATAGAAATCGTGTAGTGCGCCATTACAGTTCTATGCACGTCTGCTGCTGTTTAGAATCAAGGAGTTCTCTGAATGGGATACAAAAGGCCAGCAAAAGCCTTCATTTACCACCAAACTACGTTGAGGTATTCGGAGGTGATCCGCTTTCTCAGAGTTACCGTTACGAGTCTTGTTCAACGTTGCAGTCTGCGAAGAGAGATTTGAGGACCCCTCAGACCTGTCGCCTATCTACAGCAATGGGATATGTCCAGAAAACCCCTATTGGAAAGGAGAAACCAGGGATGATAAGTTCTGAAAACTCCAACTTTGGTGTGAATAACGAGGTGAGTTAGTTCAAAAAGAAACATAACCTGGCTGGGAACTGGGTCAAATGCATTTATTTGGACGAAATTAATATCTAGGTCATAAATGATTTATTCATACTGATCTCCAACAATATTTCCAGTTGCCAGGTATTGTACGTGAAATATACAGTGTCTTTATGATTATGTGTAACGCTACTGCATTGTTACAACAGGTGTACCAAGTGTCAACGAAGTCCAGATTATTCACTTCCGATTTTCTAGCCCAATTTAAGTTCATTCGGTACGTGTTAATATTGGCCCACGATTTCTACAAATTTCGTTTTACCTATCTTTAGAGAAATTACGAACAAGCTTGTTCTGAATATATTTATCCTCGGCTGATTAAACCGCCTCGTATTTGAAATCCAAAGATAAATGTAGATGCTGGAAAGTTGAAATGTAAAAAAAACAATTGAATATACTGGAAACACAACAGTATATGTGAAGTGAGAAACAAGAGTCCACGTTTCTTGTGGAATACCTTAAATCAGCACTCGGTGTAATGTAATCAATGTGAACATTTACATTTTGTTTTTTCCCCATCGGTGCTGCTTGACCTGAAGAGCATTTCCTTATTGTTTACTTTCCCATTCCACGTTGCCCTGTACCGTTAAGCTTCAAGCGATTTGCAGGAGATTTGATATTAGATATGTTTAGCATTTAATAATTAATAATATATAGTTTGGGGGTTTGAAGGAATATCCTAAATAAATAGTAGTTAAGAACTGGTGAATTGATTCCATTCTTCTATGGAAGAAAATCCCCCCCCCCCCCCCCCCCCCCCCCCGTTTGGAGAGAACATATGTTGGGGGTAATAGTCCATTCCTCGAATGCATACAGTAGATTGCTCAAATCTTATGTTACCTAGATGATGTAAAAATGTAGTGATTTTAATCGCATCTGGCAAGGTGTTCATTTTCTGTGGACAAATGCATTAAAAAAAAGAAATGTGTCTATTGACAAGAAAAAAGACAAATGTTAATTTGGTGATTTGATATGAACACTTTAAAATATTAGTTGCATGACCTAAACGAAAAGTTCATATGCAAGTAGATCTTTATCACCTGGATTTCTGTATCAATTTGTATACTTTAAAAGCTTACATGACAAAAAATAATCTGATAGAAGTAAGTAACGGTGTTTTTAAATTACGAGACACAGAGTGGATAGACCGATTGAACTCTTTGCCAAGGCTGGAACTGCCAAAGGATAGAGGGCATCGCTTTCTGGTGAGAAGGGAAAAGTAGAAAGGAGATGTGAGGGGCGAGTTTTATGTGAGGGGCGATCTTTACACAAGGGGTAGTGGGTGCCAGCGCTCAGCCAGGAGTGGTGGTGGAGGCAGTTACGATTGTGATTTTGGAAAGGCTTTTGGATAGGACTGTTCCTACGCCGTACCTTTTTGTAAAACACCACTAACTCTTGACTATGATCTATGTTCAAATCAGTCCATTGCACAATGATGTTCCATCTTTAAATGGTCACAAGGAAACAGTCACCAGGATATTTTAATGCTTTCCATTGTGTTATATCGGTATATCAGCTGGAAAGACAATCCAGTGTCAATGCTGAAAGCAAATATACTGACTGTAAGGAGAATATTTAAGGTACGAGTATATTTGTGAATTGGTGCAAATGGTAGAAGACAGCACATATTCTGGGAAAGCATTATAAAGAAAAGCCTGAATCAGGAATATTGTGATTTTTTGAGAGATGTAACTCTCAAAACATTAGAATAAAGTGATGGGTGGTATTTACATAGATATTTTCCGTGGATTTTTGAGAACAATCACTTTGGTAATTAAATGTGTTGGTAATTAATGCTATCTTGATGAAACGACAATTGGCTTAGTGTAGCGGGATACTGGTTGCTACTAATTATCCCCTGTGGAAACCTTCAACGATACTTCCATGAGTCTTACGCAATAAAAGTATGGTGTTACTTTTCGTGGCCATAAAATCTTATGTGGACTTGTAGAGAGTATGCAAGTACTTTCCACCTGTAAGGTGCCGAGTTATAATTGGAATGACATGTGGAAAATGTATTTCTAAACCAAGCAAACAGATATATAATTATATTTCATCCAGGAGTACAAGTATTTCCCTTGGCATGGGATTAAAAAAAATGCTTTAGTGGAAGTGTTCATACCATGGTAGCCTGACAGCAATAGGCCAATATAAAATGACTAACCTGACAAATTAAGAACGAATGTGTATTTGTATCGTCTAAGCCAAACTTAGACTATTTTCTGTAAATCGCAAGAGACTGATAGGAGGCATAATATTAAAAAAATAATAAAATTACCGTTGGGCCCCGTTCCCCCAACACAATATTCCACCACTCACCCGTTCCCCAACGCAACCCGTTCCCCCAACATAATATTCCACCACTCACTCATAGCCCGCAAACTGCGCAGGCGCGGCTTATTTTCCCTCATCCCCAACACTCCCTCCCCCTCCTCTTCACACACCCTCTTCTCTCCGCTCTGCTCATCCCCTCCTCCACTCCCTCCCCTCTTCCTCCCTCTTCTTTCGACTATCCTCAGTCACTCCCTAACCTGAGCCACGCCCTACCCCCCCCCCCCCCCACCCTCCCTCCTTAACCCCTCTCCCCTCCCTAACCCCCTTGACGCCAAAACTTGATGCATCACCCACAGGACAATGGTGAGTAAGGTGTAACAAAAAATGCAGCGCTATCGTGTGCCGTTTTGGCGTAATTCAGGGCATGACTCGCACACAGATAGACACGAATGCAACCAGACAGACTCACAAACAAACAAGATGAGAGTTTTAGTAATATATACAAGACCAATTGGGGGCTGTTGGGTCCCTGTCACACGGGAGGCCTTGGCCCCAAACACAATATTCCACCACTCACCCACAGTCCCCACAGCCCCCACAGGAGACCTGGTTCCACAAGGCAACCCGTTCCCCAAGGCAATATTCCACCACTCACCCGTTTTCCCAACGGGAGGCCTGGTCACCAACGCAGCCCGATCCCCGTGGCAATTCTCTCTCTCGTCTATTTCTATGTCTCTTGGCCTAACCCCTCCCCCGACATTCTGGTCTGTGAGATGCCATTGTGACATCATTGCTGCAACTCGCCCCTCCCTTCGACAGTGGGCTGTGAGATGCCATTGTGACGTCATCCCTGCAACTGTCAGAAACCTCCCATGGCACAGTAACAGTTATTCTGACAATTCGGCTTTTTGAAACGTTTAAATATCAATAACTTGTGAGATGTAATATCAAATCTAAAAGAAGCTAGACAGGAATGACCACAGGCCAAAAGTGCACAAGGTGATGCAAAAATGTTTGCACTACCATGTACCGTTTTGGCGTAGTCACCCATTTATTCCAATATCTTAAGTTTTTAAGTTTAAAAATGTAAAATTACTTGTAAAATATAACATCAAGTGTGAAGAAAGTTGATATGAACGACCACGGAAAAAAGCTGATTAAGATTCTGAAATCATTTTCGCGCTATTGTGTACCGTTTTGGCGTAGTTCCTTGATCAGACAGACAGACAGACAGACAGCCAAACAAGATGAGACTTATAATAGTATATAGATACTAGACCGAGTGGGACCCGGTGGGTCCCTGTCACACCAGAGGGCTGGTCCAGAAACGCAATATTCCACCACTCACCCATAGCTCCCAATTGCGCAGGCGTGATTGACTGGTTCCCGTCGTGACGCCAGAGATCCCCGTTGTGACGCGATTCACAGCAACCTTCCCCAACGGGAGGCCTTGTCTCCTCTGGGAGGGGGTGTGGGGGAGGGGGTGTGTGATGGAGGAGGGGAGTGGGGTGGGGGAAGGGGGTGTGGGGGGTTGTGGGGTAGGGGGTTTCTGGTGGAGGGGGAGGGGGGTTGGGGGAGGGAGGTTTGGGGGGGGGTGTGGTGGAAGGGGGGGGGGTGTGGGGGGCGGAGGTGGTGGTGGAGGGGACTGTGGGGGGCGGGGCGTGCGGGGGAAGGGGGCTGAGGGGAAGGGCGGTGGGGGAGGGGGAGCCTTCAAAACCTTTATAATATTTCACCGATCGGAACAATGCTTATTTGACTTGCAGCAGATGAGAATGGTGAGTAAGGTGGCCAAAAATCATAACGCTATGGAGGATCGTTTTGGCGCAAGTTTAATTACAACGCAGACTAGATAGATAGACAGACAGACAGACAGACAGACAGACAGACAGACAGACAGACAGACAGACAGACAGACAGACAGACAGACAGACAGATGCCTTTGATGGTGTAGACAGTCAATCATTTTTTTCTCAGGGCTGAAATGTAAAAGACAAGGGGGGGGGCACAGCTTTAAGTTCAGGGGGTGAAAGATGGAGGGAGAGATGTGGGGTATTTTTCTTTACAGAGGGTAGTGATTGGCTGGGAGGCGCTGCCAGGAGGTATTCGTGTAGGCAGACGCTATAATTGTGTTTAAGGGTCTTTTAGATAGTTTAATTTAGTTTTATGTCACGTGTCCGAGAATTTATCTACCAGCCATTTGCATTTTGGAAGAGATGGAACGCTGTAATGACAATAGTGCCAATTAGTTTAATTAATCTTTACTGAACGAGGGGCTCTAATTTGCGCCTGGAAATATATGAATCAGCAGCAAATAAATTGTAGACACAAGAAACTGCACAAGTTATTGACTGATCATCCAACTCAGTATCCTGTACCTGCTTTCTCTCCATACCCCCTGATACCTTTAGCCACTCCCTCTTCATTGGCTATATTTAAGAGGGAGTTAGATGTGGCCCTTGTGGCTAAAGGCATCAGGGGGTATGGAGATAAGGCAGGTACAGGATACTGAGTTGGATGATCAGCCATGATCATATTGAATGGTGGTGCAGGCTCCAAGGGCCGAATGACCTACTCCCTGCACCTATTTTCTATGTTCGTATGTTTCTATTTATTAGATACTATTACAAAAAGAGACACAGAGTGTTGGAGTCCCTCGGCGGTCAAGCAGCATCTCTGGAGAACCTGGATAGGTGATGTCAACGGTACTTAATGTCACGTGCACCGAGCTATAGTGAAATTCATTTCATTTTTGTATACTGTTCAGTACATGTATCACTATACATAAGTACTTAGATACATCTTAGATAAGCACCTCAGACACAGTACAAGTGTATAGTAGTCGTACACAAAGACAGTATATAGACATCCGGAATCTCCTTCAGACCCGGATGATATATCTGAGTCAAGAATGGAATTGTATTACTGCACCCAATACGTCAAGTTGGTGATTCCGTTCATTGGTAGTATGTAATTATTTTAATCAAGTTTCGAATAATTACAATAAAAATGTTAATTGTGAATTACTTCAAGATTATTTTTACAACAGGCCGAGAATGCAGAATATGGAAATAAATCTTTAAAACAGTGCAACAATAAATACAATAATTCTGTGCTGAGTTGGGACGACACGGCTTTAAGAAACGATGTGCACGGGGATTTGCTGAATATCAATGCGCCCGCATTCACCAATCAGAAGCCAGGTTGGGCTTGGTGATCCGGACAGCCCTCGACATTACCCACCCACTCTTACGTGAGATCAGAAGCGGTGAAGAATTGAATGGCGAGCAGCTCGCAGAATTTCTGCGAGAATCCACTGATAACTATGAACACAATCAGAAGATGGACATGAAATGATCCGTGCGATTTATGATACGACCGAAGTGTGGATCATCGCGGTTTAAATCCTTAAGAAATCCAAATAAAGGAACCATTAATGGTGGCGTCACGAACTGAAAGACATTGGAATGATTTACACCGGAAATGAGGTATAAAATATATTGGCTGCTAAAATGTCGATTCCTCTGCTGCGTCTTCTCTTCATGGGGCATGGTTTCGGGGACGATTCGCTATTCGATTCCTGAGGAGCTGCAACTGGGCGCCTTTGTTGGGAACCTCGCACTCGATTTGGGTTTAGATGTAAAGCAGCTATCGACACGAGGTTCCCGCATCGTGGCCGGTTCCAAAAAATTATATATGGGCATCAATTTGGACAATGGAATTCTCTTTGTGAAGGAAAAAATCGACAGAGAACAGCTATGTGAGTCAAGTATCTTTTGTGTGTTATCCTTCGATGTTTTGTTCGAAAATCCGCTGAAATTGTACCCGGTTTCAGTGGAGATTCTCGATGTAAATGATAACGCTCCCATTTTTCCGGAGAGCCAAATCGGCCTTGAAATCCCAGAGCTGGCTGCACCGGGAGTCCGTTTCCTCCTCGAGTCTGCGCAGGATGCCGATGTTGGAACCAACTCCTTGCAAACTTACAAGCTCCAGCCAAACGAATATTTCTTCCTCGATGTGCAGACGCGCAGTGGGAGTAAAATGTTACCAGTATTGGTGTTGCAGAGGCCCTTGGACAGGGAAAAACAATCCGTCCACAAATTGGTCTTGGTAGCAGAAGACGGCGGTCTTCCTTTAAGATCGGGCACCGTTCAGGTTACTATAACAGTGAATGATGCAAACGATAACGTGCCTATTTTTTCTCAGTCGGTATATAGAGTCAGCCTGCTAGAGTCTGCACCCAAGGGAACATTTATTGTCAAATTAAACGCCACTGATCCGGACGATGGACCCAATGGAGAGATAATGTACTCTTTCAGTAGCCATAATTCAGCTAGAGTACGTAAACTTTTTGATGTTAATTCCAAAAATGGTGAAATTAGACTGAAGGGTAATTTGGATTATGAGGAAAGTAGCACAGTTCAGATGAACGTACAAGCAATTGATATGGGTTTAAACGCAATGGCTGGGTATTGTGATGTGTTACTGAGCATTATTGATGCCAATGATAACGCACCTGAGGTGACGCTCACATCTCAGTCGAGTAAGGTTTTGGAAGATGCCCCTAATGGGACGGTAGTGGTATTGTTCAGTGTAGAAGACAAGGACTCGGGACAAAACGGACAAGTGCAATGCCAAATTTCAAACAATCTGCCCTTTCGACTAGATTCGACGCTGGGGAATTATTACGAGCTCCATATTGATCAGCCGTTGGATCGCGAGAATACGTCTAGCTACGATGTGACTATAACATGCACGGATTCAGGGTTCCCTCCTCTCTCATCCCAGGCAACGTTTCGTGTAGAGGTTACAGATGTAAATGACAACGCGCCACGATTTTTGCATCCCTCGTACACAGCAAACGTCATGGAGAATAACGTTATTGGTGCTTCTATATTACGTGTGAATGCCATCGACCCAGACGCAGGACACAATGCCCGATTGAAATTTTATTTTCTGGAACCCGCGCTTCAGGACACACAAGCATCGTCTTATGTATCGATTAACTCAACGAGTGGAGTCATATTCGCCGAGAGATCATTTGACTACGAACAGTTGAAACACTTCCGCGTCCAGGTTCAGGTGCAGGATTGTGGAGTCCCACCGCTCACCAGTAACGTTGCAGTGGATATTGTTATCCTCGATCAGAATGATAACGCCCCAGTCATCGTGAGTCCTTTGCCGGAATATGGGTCAACAATAATGGAGACAATTTCCAGATTTGCCGACCCTGGATATCTTGTGCTCAGGTTATCAGCTATAGATGCTGACAATGGTCAAAATGCCCTACTCTCTTTCCAAATTTATCAGGCTACCCATCACGACCTTTTTACTATTTCGCCAGAGACTGGCGAAATTTGGACCACCCGACGAATCATGAGCAGGGAGGCGTCCAAGCAAACACTGGTGATTGTGGTAAAAGATAGTGGAAGTCCTCCTCTTTCAGCCTCAGTGACGATAGTATTGACTGTAGCAGGCAGTCACAGTGAAACATTCTCCGGTATCAACAGTGCTTCTAAAAATACCGGGTTCACTTTGGATCTGAGCTTTTCCTTGGTCATAATCTTAGGAATAACATCCAGCGTTTTCTTTGTTATTTTAGTCATACTCGGATTTATTGTTCATAGAAACAGACAAGGACTGGGAGGGCAGCGCCGTTCCCTGGGCGTGTGTTGTTGTTTTGGAGCGGCGGCTTCTCTGAATGGAATTGAAAAGGCCAGTAGAAGCCTTCAGATACCTCCTAATTATGTAGAGGTATTCGGGGGCGATCCACTTTCTCAGCGATTTCGATACGAATCGTGCTCAACGTTGCAATCGACGAATGCGAAAGCGTGCGGGCAACCTGCAGACAATCATTATGTCCAGAGAGAGTTTTTCGGGAAAGGCAAGCGTGAAAAGGGGAATTTGGACAATTGCAGCAGCACTGTAAACAACGAGGTGAGACTTTCTTAAAAAAAAAGTAGATGTATTCATTGGTTTAATGTTGCCATATTGGAGAATGGTTGGACTGGAGTCACACCTTCAGGCTTTAATGTTTATTGTCATTTAGTTTTCTGAGCATCGCTGTTTCTTTGTTTTAAACCAGTATGTGGCATTCCCCACATACAACGATACTTTGTTCACTCTCTCTGAATCCTGACAATTATCTCCACTAAAAACTGCAAATATAGTGTTGTTAAACCAACTCAATACCGAAAGAGATAGATTATCTGTGTACAGCAGAAATTGAACGCATGTGTGCATCGTGGAAAGGTCCAAAGTTGAGATCAGCTCTGATCAATTATGATGCAGGATCCATACGTTTCATGGAGGACTTCAGTTATGATTTTCGATGCCGATAACACCTGTGATCCTAAGATATTATCAAATCGTAAACACCACGTGGTTTCATGGATACACTTAAAATGTACTTGAGCATATTAAGTGTCTGCATGTAATAGACAATGTAGACTTCATTGTCCTCTGTATTTACACTTTGACTATGACAAGAAAAGAGATCATAGCATGTAAATCACCAGACATATTTATAAAATGTACCGCATGTTTGTTGAGTTTAGTTCATTGTCACGTGTACAGATGAACAGTGAAAAGCTTATGTTACCTGCTAACCATTTAACGGAAAAACAGTGCATAATTACAATCGAGCCATCCAGTGGTCAGATGGAGGATAAAGGGAATAACGTGAATAACGTGTAGTGCAAGATAAAGTGCAATAATAGACCATAGGTGCAGGAGTAAGCCATTCGAGCCAGCACAGCCATTCACTGTGATCATGGCTGATCATCCACATTCAGTACTCTGCCTTCTCACTGTATCCCCATGACTGTGCAATCTTTAAGAGCTCTATCTAACTCTCTCTTGAAAGCATCCAGAGAATTGACTTCCACTGCTTTCTGAGGCAGAGAATTCCACAAATTCACAACTCTGGGTAAAAAGGGTTTTCCTCATCTCCGTTCTAAACCGCCTTCCCCTTATTCTTAAACTGTGGCTCGTGGTTCTGGACTACCCCAACATCGGGAACATGTCTCTTGCCTCTAGCGTGTCGAATCTCATAATAATCTGAAATGTTTCAATAAGATACCCTCTAAATTCCATAGTATACATGCCCAGCCGCTCCATTCTATCAACATATGACAGCCCGCCGTCCTGCGAATTAACCTTGTGCACTCCCTCATTAGCAAGAATGGAGAATGGATTTGGAGACTAAAACTGCACACAATACTCCAGGTGTGGTCACACTAGGGCCATGCACAACTGCAGAAGGACCACTTTGCTTCTATACTCTAGTCCTCCTGTTATGAAGGCCAACATGCCATTAACTGTCTTCACTGCCTGCTGTACCTGCATGCCTACTTTCAGTCAGCTGCCTTCCTGTTTTGCCACCAAAGTAGATAACCTCACATTTATCCACATTAAACTGCATCTACCATGAACCCCCCCCCCCCCCTGCATCCTCAAAGCATCCTTCTCACAGTTCACACTGCCACCCAGCTTTGTATCATCTGCAAATTTGCTGATGTTACTTTGAATCCCTTCACCTAAATCATTGATGTATATCGTAAATAGCTGCGGTCCCAGCACCGAGCCTTGCAGTACCCCACTAGTCACTGCCTGCGATTTCATTATTCCCCATAATAAATTCACCTGTTTCAGTCGTCAAGGCTCCTACTTTGGTCTTAACTAATTTGTTCCTCTTCATATACCTAAAGATGCGTTTACTATCCCTCTTTACATTCGTGGCAGGCTTACCTTCGTACTCCATCTTTTGTCCCCTCCAGTTATCTTCTGTTGCTTTTTAAAAGTTACCCAATACTCTAACTTCCCGCTCATCTTTGCTATGTTTTACTTCTCTTTTATTTTTATACTGTCCTTGACTTCCTTTGTCAGCAACGGCGCCCCTTACTCCCCTTGGAATGAACTGATCCTGCACCTTCTGTAGTATTCCCAGAAATACCTGCCATTGATGTTCCACTTTCATCCCTGTTAGGGTATCGTTCCAGCCAATTTGCCCAGCTCCTCCCTCATGGCTTCTCAGACCCCTTTTTTTCCAACTGTATTACTGACACTTCCGAATTTTCCCTTCTCCCTCTCAAATTGTAGAGTAAAACTTATCATTATGGACTCGAGTCCCCATATCAAATCCGGTTCATTACACAACACTAAATCCAGAATTACCTCCTCCCTGGTTGGCTCCAGTACAAGTTGCTGTAAGAATCTATTATGGAAGTACTCCACAAACTCCCTTTCTTGGGGCCCAACACCAACCTGGTTTTCCCAGTCTACCTGCATGTTGAAATCTCCCATAACAACCGTAGCATTACCTTTGCTACATGCCAATTTTAACTCTTGATTCAACTTGTACCCTATATCCAGGCTATTGTCTGGGGGCCTGGAGATAACTCCCATTAGGGTTTTTCTACCCTTACAATTTCTCAGTTCTATCCATACTGACTCTACATTTCCTGATTCTATGCGACCCCTCGCAAGGGACTGGATTTCATTCCTCACCAACAGAGCTATCCCACCCCCTCTGCCCACCTTTTCGATAGGACATATACCCTTGAATATTCAGTTCCCAGCTCTGGTGCTCTTGCAGCCATGCCTCTGCAATTCCCACACCATCATACTTGCCAATTTCTAACCGAGTCTCAAGCTCATCCACTTTATTTCTTTGCCTCAGCAACACACCATCCTTGACTCCCACCTGTTGCCACAGAAACCCCTGTCTGTACCTCTCACGATGGAGTCCCCTACTACCACGGCTCTGCCTGACCTCTGTCTCTTCGGTTTTACCTCAGCGTCACCTTTTGACTCGAAGTACTTTCCCCCCGCACATAACGGCAGTGTCTTCTGGCCCGACAGCTTCCAAGAGGGCGAGCCGGTTTTCAAGAGGTACATCCTCCGGGGTCTCCTGTACTCCAAGCTTCCTTCCCTTCCCCATCGTCACCCACCTTCTCTCTTCGGGTTTCTTCGGTGTAACGATCTCGCTGTAGGTCTAGTCTAGGAAACTCTCGTTTCCCCGGATGATCCTGAGGTCATCAATTCGCTTCTCCTGTGCCCCAACACAGCTCTTCAGGAGCTGAACTGGGACACACTTTCCACAGTTGTAATAGCCAGAGGCACCATCAGTGTCGCTGACCTCCCACATCCTGCAAGCCTCACACTGAACCAGCTTACCCGTCATATCTTCACCGTGTCCAGTCCTCTCCAACGTGTGGCGTAGTCTCCTCTCCTCTCCTCTCCTCTCCTCTCCCCAGCCTCCTCGCAGAAGACTCGCACTTCCCTCGACAATGCACTTCCGTGACTGGCCGCTCCACTAGAGCAACCTTGCTTATAATGGCTGATTAATTACCTAATTCGCCAATTTACCAATTTGCAAATTAAATTCCGCCGTCAATTCCTGCTTAAATAAATTCCTGCACTCCTTCACCTGCTGCCGACCTCTCAGCCAATCCTCGCCCTTTCCCTCTGACTCACCGACTTCCAGCCAATACTCGCTGTCGCTGCTTCTGGCTGCTCAGTCTTTCCTACCTTCACTGTAAACATTTGAATTGGGTTTTGAGCGCGCTTTTTAAACCACCTTTCCCTCTGACTGACCTACTTCCAGCCAAAAGTAGCTTTCGCTGCTTCTGGCTGCTCCTTCTCTCCTACCTTCACGGTAAAAATGCCCGATGATGCCCGAAAATGTCGGATGAAAGATAGTCCAATGGTCTCCAATGAGGTACATAGCAGCTGAGGGCTGCTCTCTAGTTGTTGTTAGGGTGGTTTAGTTGCGAAATATTGGAATGACACATAGTATAGTAAATCAAATTACCTAACAACTGAACATGATGTAGTTTTAATTTTGGGGTTATTTCCGGATACGGACAAGTGTTCTCCTCTATTGTACATCAACAAAATTAAATTAAGATATTTATGAGAAATTGAGAGGTTGTAGCTCTCTGGTGCATTCTGTCAGCGACTGCACTGCTTGAAATTAAACATTGAGTCGTATTTTGAGCGATATTTTGAAGGTTTGGCAATTGAAATTAAAATGCATAATATAGTGTATTGTATTGTTGAGCACATAAATAGACTTTTGGCCCAACTCTTCCAAGGTGAAAGCTCTAAACTAATCTAATTTGCCCGCGTTTGGCTCAGATCCCTCTAAACTGTTCCTATACATTTATCCGATGTATTGTTCCAATGTATTTTAAATGCCATTATAGGATCTGCGTCAACCACCTCCCCCGGCAACTCGTTCTGTATACCCACCTCAATTGAATTTTGAGCAATCATTGATGACTTATTCAGCTTTGACATAGAGAGAATGTCATTGATAAAACAGCTGAAGATGGTTGGGCTCAAGACACTGCCCTGAGGAACTTCTTCTGTGATGACATGTGGCAGGGATCATTGACGCCAACAACTACAACCACCCTTTCAACTTGAGTGCAAATGTGGCTTTTCAAGTTTCCGTTGTATCTCCCCCCTTCTCATGTAAAGAATAAAGTTTCATTATTCAACGTCTCCCACTCCTTCTCTCCAGAGATGCTGCCTGCTCCGCTGAGTTACTCCAGTATTTTGTGCCTATCTTCGATTTAAACCAGCATCTGCAGTTCTTTCCAACACAATAATGATTCATTGTTCATTTTTGTGTCAGATATTTGCATGGCACTTGCATCAGTTGTTTACACGTGACACACACAACGTACACCCGTGAAGCCAGAGACACAATGTTGGAGTAACTGAGCAGGTCAGGCAGCATCTCTGGAGAAAATGAGTAGATGACGTTTTGGCTCGAGACCTTTCTTCAGTATGTGCTCAACTCGTGTTGTCCCTTCCGCCCAAGGTCCATTTTGGGGGTTTTTTGATTGTTTTTTTATCGGTCACTAGTCTCCCAATTCCCAACACACTCTGTTCTGAAAGTAATTCCGTAATTAAATCATAAGAACTTGCCTCTGTTGTCGAGAATACAATAAAACTATAATGTTGCTATTCATCAAGTTTAATTAATAAAATGTGTACAGATATATCAAGAAAACATAGGAAAGCGTATTTAATATGTGCATATTGTGCATGTGCATATTGTACAAGTGAGAAATATTACTATATATTTTAACTTTACAACGTTCAACCTGGAATCAATTGGCAATTAAATTTTCATATTTAAGAGGGTAAATATTTTTAGCTGCTCAGTTGTAAATGTTAATTTTAACTGAATGATCCGAGAATGCAGTGCTGCTTTAAGAAATGCCCATGGCAGAGATTGGTCGAACTTGAGGGATTCCGTTTGCCAATCAGAAGCTGCGATGTGACTGGAGATCTGGACTGCCCCCTTCCCTCCTCATCCACCACCACAGCCATTCATACAGTGAGAATCTGAATGGCGGACTGCGAAATGTGTCCTTGGTTTATTCGGCTACCAGGGATTTTCGGAGAAAGAAGGTTTGTCGGACTCGCATGGCCCGTTTTCTTATGTATTTCAGCGCCTCTTCATCAAGAAGATTATATATCAAGAACTTAATTTTCAGGATTGAACGAGCGGCGCCGCAATGCGCTGAAGCAATTGGAATGCTTTGTGCCGGCGATGGGATATTATCGAGTATTTTGGAGCTTAAACTGGCAACTGTTCTATTGTGTTGTTTTCAAATGGGTTGTGGCTTCTGGACAGATTCGCTATTCGATCCCTGAAGAGCTCCAACTCGGCGCCTTTGTTGGAAATATTGCAGACGATCTGGGGCTACGTACAAAGGAACTCACGGCTCGCAATTTTCAGATTGTGCCCGGTTCCCGGAAACAGTATTTGGATGTAAATTTAGACAATGGAATTATGTTTGTTAAACAAAGAATCGACAGGGAACAGTTGTGTGGTACAAGCCTAACATGCACATTGTCTTTGGAGGCTGTAGTCGAAAATCCCCTGACCGTGTATCGCATTGAAGTGGAGATTCAGGACGTCAACGACAATGCTCCCACTTTCCCGAACAGCCAGATACGCCTTAAAATCTCAGAGCTTGCAGCGCCGGGAGCGCGCTTTCCCTTGGAGGGTGCACGGGACTCGGACGTTGGAACAAATTCCTTGCAGACCTTCCAGCTGACTGCCAACGAATATTTCTCATTAGATATTGACTCGCGCGGTGGGGTCGGCAAGTTGCCAGAGCTAGTGCTGGGTCGGTCTTTGGATAGAGAAAAGCAAGCGACATACAAGTTGGGACTACTCGCCAAAGACGGGGGAATCCCTGCTAAGACGGGCACTGCTGAGATAATAATTGTAGTGCAGGACGAAAACGACAATGCGCCCGGCTTTCAAAACTCCGTTTACAGAGTTAGTATCCGAGAAAATGTGCCCAAAGGAACGCTGGTTATCAAATTAAACGCCACGGATTTAGATGATGGCTCCAATGGCGATATATTGTACTTGTTTAGTACTCATGCGTCTGTAAGAGTCCGTGAATCGTTTTACGTGCATTCCAAAACGGGGGAAATCAGAGTCAATGGAAATCTGGACTATGAGGAAGAAAGTATATTTGAGATTAACATACAGGCAATGGACCAGGGTACTAATCCAAGTGCCGGATACTGTCGTGTTCTGGTTAATATTATAGATGTCAATGACAACGCCCCTGAGGTGAAGTTAACCTCTTTGTTCAGCCCAGTCCGCGAGGACTCACCACCCGCGACCGTTGTTGCTTTGATCGGTGTATGGGACGCTGACTCTGGAGAGAATGGGCAGGTAGTTTGTGAAATCGCAGCGAGACTGCCTTTCACGTTGGATTCGTCCCTGAGGAATTATTACAGGTTACTTACACATCAGCGGCTGGACAGAGAAAATACCTCTAGCTATGACATTCCGATTGTGTGCAGTGATTCTGGCTCTCCTCCCCTCTCCTCCAGGAAAACCATCACAGTAGAAGTTTCGGATATAAATGACAATCCGCCGCATTTTACGCAGTCTACCTACACGGCTTACGTGATGGAAAATAACGTTATTGGGGCACCAATCATCACAGTCATGGCTGTTGATGCAGATTTGAGTCAGAACTCCCAATTATTTTACTCTGTTCTGGAAAGCCAAGCACTGGGCGAGGCTGTGTCCATTTATGTCCGGGTCAATCCCCAAAACGGCGACATATTTGCTCAGAGAACATTCGACTACGAGCAACTCAAAAACTTCCAGATCCAAGTCCAGGCCAAGGATTCTGGGGAGCCGCCACACACTGCCACCACATTGGTGGATGTAGTTATCCTTGACCAGAATGATAACGCTCCGGTGATCGTGCATCCTGACACAGAGTACGGTTCAACAGCGTCGGAGACAATATCCCGCTCTGCAGACCCAGGCTACCTGGTCACCAAGATTACGGCCACTGATGCTGACTCGGGTCAGAATGCACGTCTCTCCTATCAGATTCTCCAGGCGACTGACCTGGGACTTTTCACTATCTCCCCCGATACAGGAGAAATCTGGACAATCCGCAACTTCGCAAGAAAAGATGCAAACAAGCAAAGGCTGATTGTTGTTGTGAACGATAATGGTACCCCAACACTCTCTGCCACTATGACCCTCATCTTGTCGGTGGCAGAAGACAACATAGAAATTCTTTCTCGTGTCAACAACTTAACTGAAGATGCTGACGATTTAAGCTTTTACTTAGTTATAGCTTTAGGCATCATCTCTTCCACTTTCTTACTCATTTTGATTGGCCTTGCTATCACAGTGTACAAAAACAGAAACGGATTTGGGGGGTATACGTGTTCCCTGGATACATGCTGTTGCTTTTCAACGAGATCCTCGCTGAATAGCTTCCAAAGGGGCAGGAGAAATATTCAGATACCGCCGAATTATGTCGAAGTATTTGGAGGCGATCCTCTTTCTCAACGGTACCGCTACGGAACCACTTCCAGCAAAGGAGATTGTTTGTACTCCAACGGGTGCAGTTCGTCTACCGTCAGGAATGGTGGCAGGGGCGAATTTGTGCGCAATAATGAACAGCCACAGTCATCGCAGTCTAACATTTATAGCAACATTGGTGAGGTGAGGCGCTCGTAGCGTGATTGTACTGGTCAACAAATATGCGTTGAAAACTACTTGAACTACTAAAACAGTGCTGGAGTAACACAGTGGGCCAGATAGCATCTTTGGAGAACATGGATAAGCAACGTTTCGGACCCGGCCCTTCTGCAGACTGTGCCAATCCGAAATGCCACTGATCCATGCCCTCCAGAGATGCTGTCTGACCTGTTAAGTTACCCAGCACTTTGTATTTTACTCAAGTTTCGAGCACCTATATTTCCTTGTGTCTCTGCTTAATAAGTTTCACGTTATCCTCTTTTATGATCAACTTGCACAGGGCAAACTTCATACGTTGCCTGACACGTTTAAGAATGATTCACCATGAACAATGAGTGACACAATTGCGGTTCATGTTGCAGCTTCTCCTGCTTTTGCAATTACTTATTCGCATAATTGTGGGTTGTGGGTGACACCAGTTCGTTTAGCATGTAAGGTAAAACCTCATTGCTATATGATATAGTGCAGAAGTTCTGCAATCGGTTAGACTTGAACTTACTGTCAGGTACATTGTCCATCTAGATTGAGCTGATGTATTAGCAAATGCTTTTTAGCTATGAATAGTTTCGATTCCCTTTGGTAACGATGCGGTGTCATCAAATCACAGGCACGGAGACGTGTTCCATGTTCTCATACTCACGTGATCCATATACACATAGAAACATAGAAAATAGGTGCAGGAGTAGGCCATTCGGCCCTTCGAGCCTGCGCCGCCATTCAATATGATCATGGCTAATCATCCAACTCAGTATCCTGTACCTGCCTTCTCTCCATACCCTCTGATCCCTTTAGCCACAAGGGCCACATCTAACTCCCTCTTAAATATAGTCAATGAACTTGCCCCAAATGGACGATTGCGGTAGATCTTGTATAACTTGAGGTGTGAAAACGGGCTGTATCTTCGTGTAGAGATGAACAAGCAGTTGACCATGTATGATGCACAGAGTGGACTGAAGTAGTCAAATATAGGGCGAATGTCATCCTTATTTGTCATCAACATGTATGCTGATATCGATGTTAAGCTAACAGCTTCAGAGCAGGCGACGTAATAAGGAGTTTCGGTTACTCCTACATGCCGCACCATTCAACAAGATCATGACTATTCATTTTTCTCAAGGATAATTAAACGCACCAGTTTTGTATCCCTTAATTCCATTAAAAAGAAAAGATAATAATCTGCGAGTTGTAATAAGGGATAATTACATTCTATCTGGGAGAACATAGCCAATTGCAAGTCTTTGATAGGAAGTGTATGTATGCCTTTATTCATATTATATTATTAGTGTCTTGTACCGAGACACAATGAAAAACTGTGTTGAAGCACAGTCCGGTCATGTCATACTACATAGGACTGCAATCACGCCATGCACGTATAGTAGGTAGTGCAAAGAGAAAATATAAGGGTACGGAAAATAGGTTAGAGCTATATAACATTAGTTACAAGGAAAGTGCAGATGTTTAAAACCTGCCAGGGCCCCAATGAGATAGGTTGGGAGATCGGGACTACTGTCCTGACTCATGGTATGACCGCTGAGTAGTCTGATAACGACGGGAAATAAACTGTTTAAGAAGGAACTGCAGTTGCTGGAGAAACTCAGCGGGTGCAGCAGCATCTATGGAGCGAAGGAAATGGACTACGTTTCGGGCCGAAACCCTTCTTCAGACTGATAGGGGTGGCGGGGGAGTAGAAAGGAAAAAGGAGGAGGAGGAGCCGAAGGCTGAGGGATGGGATGAGACAGCAAGGACTAACAAAATTGGGAGAATTCAATGTTCATGCCCCCGGGAGGTCAGGTTGGTTATTGCGGACCGAGCGGAGGTGTTCGGATATACGATCGCCCAGCCTCCGCTTGGTCTCACCGATGTAGATCTGTTGACATCTAGAGAAGCGGATGAAATAGATGAGGTTGGAGGAGATGCAGGTGAACCTCTGTCGCACCTGGAACGACTGCTTGGATCCTTGAATGGAGTCGAGGGGGGAGGTAAAGTGACAAGTGTTGCATCTCTTGCGGTTGCAATGGAAATTGCCCAGGGGGGGCGGGGGGGGGGGGGGGGGGGGGGTGGTACGGGAGGGCAGGGAAGAATTGAAAAGGGAGTTGCGGAGGGAGCGGTCTTTGCGGAAGGCAGACATGGGGGGAGATGGGAAGATGTGTCGAGTGGTGGGGCCACGTTGGAGGTGCCGAAACTGACGGAGGATTACTTGTTGTATGTGACGGCTGGTGGGGTGAAAGGTGAGGATTAGGGGACTCTGCCCTTGTTGCGAGTGGGGGGATGGGGAGAGAGAACAGTGTTGCGAGGTATGGTAGAGACCCCGGTGCGAGCCTCATATATGGTGGGGGAGGAGAACCCCCGTTCCCTGAAGAATGAGGACATTTCAGATGCCCTGGTGTGGAATGCCTCATCCTGGGAGCAGATGCATCGTAGACGAAGGAATTGGGAGAAGGGGATGGAGTCCTTACAGGAAGCAGGGTGGGAAGAATGTAATCCAGATAGCCATGGGAGTCAGTAAGTTTATAGTGGATATCGGTCAGAAGTATATCACCTGCAATGGAGATAGTGAGGTCACGGAATGGTAGGGAAGTGTCGGAAATGGTCCAGGTGTATTTGAGTGCCGGATGGAAGTTAGTGGTGAAGTGGATAAAGTCAGTCAGTTGTGTGTGGGTGCAGGAGGTGGCAGCAAAGCAGCCGTCGAAATAAACTGTTCCTGGATAATAGCTGATTAATTGCCTAATTCGCCAATTTACTAATTTGCAAATTAAATTACGCAGCCAATTCCTGCACTCCTTCACCTACAGCCGGCCTATCAGCCAATCCTCACCCTTTCCCTCTGACTAATCGACTTCCAGCCAATACCAGCTGTCGCTGCTTCTGGCTGATCCTTCTCTCCTGCCTTCACGGTAAACATTGAATTGGGTTTTGTGCGCCCTTTTTAAACCCTCTTTCCCCCTGACACCTACTTCCAGCCAATAGTAGCTTTCGCTGCTTCTGGCTGCTCCTTCTCTCCTACCTTCACGTTAAAATGTCCGATGATGCCCGAAAATGTCGGATGAAAGATAGTCCAAGGGTCTCCGATGAGGTACATAGCAGATGAGGACTGCTCTCTAGTTGTTGTTAGGGTGGTTTAGTTGCGAAATATTGGAATGACACATAGGATAGTAAATCAGATTACCTAACAACTGAACATGATGTAGGTTTAATTTTGGGGGTTATTTCCGGATACGGACAAGTGTTCTCTATTGTACATCAAAAAAGTTAAATTGAGATATTTACGGTTGTAGCATTCTGGTGCATTCTGTCAGCGACTGCACTGCTTGAAATCAAATATTGACTCGTATTTTGAGCGATATTTTGAAGGTTTGGCAATTTGAATTAAAATGTATAATGTAGTGTATTGTATTGTTGAGCACATAAATAGACCCTTTGGCCCAACTCTTCCAAGGTGAATGCTCTAAACTAATCTAATTTGCCCGCGTTCGGCCCAGGTCCCTCTAAACTGTTCCTAAACATTTATCCGATGTATTGTTCCAATGTATTTTAAATGCCATTATATGCCTCAACCAACTCCCCCGGCAACTCATTCTGGACTCATACCCACCTCAATTGAATCTTGAGCAATCATTGATGACTGATTCATCTCTGAGTTATAGAAAGAATAACATTGATAAAACAGCTGAAGATGGTTGGGCTCAAGACACAGCCCTGAGGAACTTCTTCATTGATGATCTGGGGCAGGGATCATTGACGCCAACAACCACAACCACCCTTTCAACTTCTGAGTGCAAATGTGGTCTTTCAAGTTTCCGTTGTATCTCCCCCCCCCCCCCCCTTCTCATGTAAATAATAATGTTCCATTATTCAACGTCACCCACTCCTTCGCTCCAGAGATGCTGCCTGTTCCGCTGAGTTACTCCAGTATTTTATGCCTATCTTTGATTTAAACCAGCATCTGCAGTTCTTTCCTGCACAATAATGTTTAATTTTTCATTTTTGCGTCAGATATTTGCATCGCACTTACATCAGTTGTTTACACGTGACACGCACAACGTACACGCGTGAAGACAGACACAAAATGTTGGAGTAACTGAGCAGGTCAGGCAACATCTCTGGAGAAAAGGAGTAGATGAAGTTTTGGGTCGAGACCTTTCTTCTGTATATGCTCAAACTGGTGTTTGTCCCTTCCGCCCAAGGTCCATTTTGGTTTTTTTTTTGTTTGTTTTTATCGGTCACTAGTCTCCCAATTCCCAGCACACTCTTTTCAAAGTAATTCCGTAATTAAATCATAAGAACTTGCATCTGTTGTCGAGAATACAATAAAACTATTATGTTGCTATTCATCAAGTTTAATTAAATAACGTGTACAGATATATCAAGAAAACGTAGGAAAGCGTATGACATATTTACTTAAGTATGTGCATATTGTACAAGTGGAAAATATTACTTTACATTTGCAGTTTACAACATTTCACCTGGAATGAATTGGCAATTAAAATTTCATATTTAAGAGGGTAAATATTTTTAGCTGCTAAGTTGTGAATGTTAATTTTAACTGAATGATCCGAGAAAACAGTGCTGCTTTAAGAAATGCCTATGGCAGAGATTGGTCGAACTTGAGGGATTCCGTTTGCCAATCAGAAGCTGCGATGTGACTGGAGATCTGGACTGCCCCCTTCCCTCCTCATCCACCATCACAGACATTCATACAGTGTGAATCTGAATGGCGGACTGCGAAACGTTTCCTTGGTTCATTCGGCTACCAGGGAGTTTCGGAGAAAGAAGGTTTGTCGGAGTCGCACGGCCCATTTTCTTATGTATTTCAGCGCCTCTTCATCAAGAAAATTATATATCAAGAACTTAATTTTCAGGACTGAACGAGCGGCGCCGCAATGCGCTGAAGCAATTGGAATGCTTTGTGCCGGCGATGGGATATTATCGAGTATTTTGGAGCTTAAACTGGCAACTGTTCTATTGTGTTATTTTCAACTGGGTTGTGGCTTCTGGACAGATTCGCTATTCGATCCCTGAAGAGCTCCAACTCGGCGCCTTTGTTGGAAATATTGCAGACGATCTGGGGCTACGTACAAAGGAGCTCACGGCTCGCAATTTTCAGATTGTGCCCGGTTCCCGGAAACAGTATTTGGAGGTAAATTTAGACAATGGAATTATGTTTGTTAAACAAAGAATCGACAGGGAACAGTTGTGTGGAACAAGCCTAACATGCACATTGTCTTTGGAGGCTGTAGTCGAAAATCCCCTGACCGTGTATCGCATTGAAGTGGAGATTCAGGACGTCAACGACAATGCTCCCACTTTCCCGAACAGCCAGATACGCCTTAAAATCTCAGAACATGCAGCGCCGGGAGCGCGCTTTCCCTTGGAGGGTGCACGGGACTCGGACGTTCGAACAAATTCCTTGCAGACCTACCAGCTGACTGCCAACGAATATTTCGCATTAGACATTGACTCGCGCGGTGGGGACGGCAAGTTGCCAGTGCTAGTGCTGGATCGATCTTTGGACAGAGAAAAGCAAGCGACATACAAGTTGGGACTGCTCGCCAAAGACGGGGGGATCCCTGCTAAGACGGGAATTGCTGAGATAATAATTGTAGTGCAGGACGAAAACGACAATGCGCCCGGCTTTCCAAACTCCGGTTACAGAGTTAGTATCCGAGAAAATGTGCTCAAAGGAACGCTGGTTATCAAATTAAACGCCACGGATTTAGATGATGACTCCAATGGCGACATATTGTACTCGTTCAGTAGTCATACGTCTGTTAGAGTCCGTGAATCATTTTATGTGGATTCCAAAACGGGGGAAATCCGAGTCAAGGGAAATCTGGACTATGAAGAAGAAAGTATATTTGAGATTAACATACAGGCACTGGACCAGGGTACTAATCCAAGTGCCGGTTACTGTCACGTCGTGGTTAGTATTATGGATGTCAATGACAACGCCCCTGAGGTGAAGTTAACCTCTTTGTTCAGCCCAGTCCGCGAGGACTCACCACCCGGGACCGTTGTTGCTTTGATCGGTGTATCGGACGCTGACTCTGGAGATAATGGGCAGGTAGATTGTGAAATCGCAGCGAGACTGCCTTTCACGTTGGATTCGTCCCTGAGGAATTATTACAGGTTACTTACACATCAGCGGCTGGACAGAGAAAATACCTCTAGCTATGACATTCCTATTGTGTGCAGTGATTCTGGCTCTCCTCCCCTCTCCTCCAGGAAATCCATCACAGTGGAAGTTTCGGATATAAATGACAATCCGCCGCATTTTACGCAGTCTACCTACACGGTTTACGTGATGGAGAATAACGTTATTGGGGCACCAATTATCACAGTCATGGCTGTTGATGCAGATTTGAGTCAGAACTCCGAATTATTTTACTCTGTTCTGGAAAGCCAAGCACTGGGCGAGTCTGCGTCCACTTATGTCGGGGTCAATCCCCAAAACGGCGACATATTTGCTCAGAGAACGTTCGACTACGAGCAACTCAAAAACTTCCAGATCCAAGTCCAGGCCAAGGATTCTGGGGAGCCGACACACACTGCCACCACATTGGTGGATGTAGTTATCCTTGACCAGAATGATAATGCCCCGGTGATCGTGCATCCTGACACAGAGTACGGTTCAACAGCGTCGGAGACAATATCCCGCTCTGCAGACCCAGGCTACCTGGTCACCAAGATTACGGCCACTGATACTGACTCGGGTCAGAATGCACGGCTCTCCTACCAGATTCTCCAGTCGACTGACCAGGGACTTTTCACTATCTCCCCCGATACAGGAGAAATCTGGACAATCCGCAGCTTCGCAAGAAAAGATGCAAGCAAGCAAAGGCTGATTGTTGTTGTGAACGATAATGGGACCCCAACACTCTCTGCCACGATGACCCTCGTCTTGTCGGTGGCAGAAGAAAACATGGAAATTATTTCTCGTGTCAACAACTTAACTGAAGATGCTGGCGATATAAGCTTTTACTTAGTTATAGCTTTAGGCATCATCTCTTCCACTTTCTTACTCATTTTGATTGGCCTTGCTATCACAGTGTACAAAAACAGAAACGGATTTGGGGGTTATACGTGTTCCCTGGATACATGCTGTTGCTTTTCAACAAGATCCTCGCTGAATAGCTTCCAAAAGGGCAGGAGAAATATTCAGATACCGCCGAATTATGTCGAAGTATTTGGAGGCGATCCTCTTTCTCAACGGTACCGCTACGGAACCTGTTCCACTTCCAGCAAAGGAGATTGTTTGTACTCCAACGGGTGCAGTTCGTCTACCGTCAGGAATGGTGGCAGGGGCGAAATTGTGCGCAATAATGAACTGTCACAGTCATCGCAGTCTAACAATTATAACAACATTGGTGAGGTGAGGCGCTCGTAGCGTAATTGTACTGGTCAACAAATATGCGTTGAAAACTACTTATGATTGAGCTGGATTTCTAGACAAATATGCTTGTTAGATTGTGTGTAAAACTGTGCTGGAGTAACACAGCGGGCCAGAGAGCATCTTTGGGGAACATGGGTAAGCAACGTTTCGGACCCGGCCCTTCTGCAGACTGTGCTAATCCGAAATGCCTTATCCATGCCCCCCCCAGAGATGCTGTCTGACCTGTTAAGTTACCCAGCACTTTGTATTTTACTCACGTTTCGAGCACCTATATTTCCTTGTGTCTCTGCTTAATAAGTTTCGCGTTATCCTCTTTTATGATCAACTTGCACAGGGCAAACTTCATACGTTGCCTGACACGTTTAAGATTGATTCATCGTGAGCAATGTGTGAAACAATTGTGGTTCATGTTGCAACTTCTTCTGCTTTTGCAAGTAATTATTCGCATAATTGTGGGTTGTGGGTTACACCAGTTCGTTTCGCATGTAAGGTAAAACCTCATTGCTATATTATAGAGTGCAGAAATTCAGCAATCGGTTAGACTTGAACTTACTGTCAGGTACATAGTCCATCTTGATTAGGCTGATGTATTAGCAAATGCTTTTTAGCTATGAATAGTTTCGATTCCCTTTGGCATCGATGCGGTGTCATCAAATCACAGGCACGGAGACGTGTTCCATGTTCTCATACTCACGTGATCCATATAAACATAGAAACATAGAAAATAGGTGCAGGAGTAGGCCATTCGGCCCTACGAGCCTGCGCCGCCATTCAATATGATCATGGCTCATCATCCAACTCAGTATCCTGTACCTGCCTTCTCTCCATACCCCCTGATACCTTTAGCCACAAGGGCCACATCTAATTCCCTCTTAAATATAGCCAATGAACTGGCCCCAAGTGGACGATTGCGGTAGATCTTGTATAACTTGAGGTGTGAAAACGGGCTGTATCTTCGCGTAGAGATGAACAAGCAGTTGACCATGTATGATGCACAGAGTGGACTGAAGCAGTCAAATATAGGGCGAATGTCATCCTTATTTGTCATCAACATGTATGCTGATATCGATGTTAAGCTGACAGCTTCAGAGCAGGCGACGTAATAAGGAGTTTCGGTTACTCCTACATGCCCCACCATTCAACAAGATCATGACTATTCATTTTTCTCAGGGATAATTAAACGCACCAGTTTTGTATCCCTTAATTCCATTAAAAAGAAAAGATAATAATCTGCGAGTTGTAATAAGGGATAATTAGATTCTATCTGGGAGAACATAGCCAATTGCAAGTCTTTGATAGGAAGTGTATGTATGCCTTTATTCATATTATATTATTAGTGTCTTGTACCGAGACACAATGAAAAGCTGTGTTGAAGCGCAGTCCGGTCATGTCATACTACATAGGACTGCAATCACGCCATGCACGTATAGTAGGTAGTGCAAAGAGAAAATATAAGGGTACGGAAAATAGGTTAGAGCTATATAACATTAGTTACAAGGAAAGTGCAGATATTTAAAACCTGCCAGGGCCCCAATGAGATAGGTTGGGAGATAGGGACTACTGTCCTGACTCATGGTATGCCCGCTGAGTAGTCTGATAACGACGGGAAATAAACTGTTTAAGAAGGAACTGCAGATGCTGGAAAATCGAAGGTACACAAAAATGCTGGAGAAACTCAGCGGGTGCAGCAGCATCTATGGAGCGAAGGAAATATGCAACGTTTCAGGCCGAACCCCTTCTTCATACAGATGGGGGGCGGGGAGAAGACAGGAAAAAGGAGAAGGAGCCCGAAGGCTGAGGGATGGGAGGAGACAGCCCCAAGGCTGAGGAAGTGTTGGAGACAGCAAGGACTAACAAAATTGGGAGAATTCAATGTTCATGCCCCCGGGAGGTCAGGTTGGTTATTGCGGACCGAGCGGAGGTGTTCGGATAAACGATCGCCCAGCCTCCGCTTGGTCTCACCGATGTAGATCTGCTGACATCTAGAGCAGCGGATGAAATAGATGAGGTTGGAGGAGATGCAGGTGAACCTCTGTCGCACGTGGAACGACTGCTTGGGTCCTTGAATGGAGTCGATGGGGGAGGTAAAGGGACAAGTGTTGCATCTCTTGCGGTTGCAATGGAAAGTGCCAGGGGAGGGGGAGGTACGGGATGGAAGGGAAGAATTGACAAGGGAGTTGCGGAGGGAGCGGTCTTTGCGGAAGGCAGACATGGGAGGAGATGGAAAGATGTGGCGAGTGGTGGGGTCACGTTGGAGGTGCCGAAACTGACGGAGGATTAATTGTTGTATGTGACGGCTGGTGGGGTGAAAGGTGAGAACTAGGGGGACTCTGCCCTTGTTGCGAGTGGGGGGATGGGGGGAGAGAGCAGTGTTGCGGGGTATGGTAGAGACCCTGGTGCGAGCCTCATCTATGGTGGAGGAGGCGAACCCCCGTTCCCTGAAGAATGAGGGCATTTCAGATGCCCTGGTGTGGAATGCCTCATCCTGGGCGCAGATGCGGCGTAGACGGAGGAATTGGGAGTAGAGGATGGAGTCTTTACAGGAAGCAGGGTGGGAAGATGTGTAGTCCAGATAGCCATGGGAGTCAGTAAGTTTATAATGGATGTCGGTCAGAAGTATATCACCTGCAATGGAGATAGGGAGGTCACGGAATGGTAGGGAAGTGTCGGAAATGGTCCAGGTGTATTTGAGTGCCGGATGAAAGTTAGTGGTGAAGTGGATGAAGTCAGTCAGTTGTGTGTGGGTGCAGGAGGTGGCACCAAAGCAGTCGTCGAAATAAACTGTTCCTGGATAATAGCTGATTAATTGACTAATTCGCCAATTTACTAATTTGCAAATTAAATTCCGCAGCCAATTCCTGCTTAATTAAATTCCTGCACTCCTTCACCTGGTGCCGACCTATCAGTCAATCCTCACCCTTTCCCTCTGACTCACCGACTTCCAGCCAATACTAGCTGTCGCTGCTTCTGGCTGCTCCTTCTTACCTACCTTCACTGTAAACACTTGAATTGGGTTTTGTGCGCGCTTTTTAAACCTTCTTTCCCCCTGACACCTACTTCCAGCCAAAAGTAGCTTTCGCTGCTTCTGGCTGCTCCTTCTCTCCTACTTTCACGGTAAAAATGCCCGATGATGCCCGAAAATGTCGGATGAAAGATAGTCCAAGGGTCTCCGATGAGGTACATAGCAGCTGAGGACTGCTCTCTAGTTGTTGGTAGGGTGGTTTAGTTGCGAAATATTGGAATGACACATAGGATAGTAAATCAGATTACCTAACAACTGAACATGATGTAGTTTTAATTTTGGGGGTTATTTCCGGATACGGACAAATGTTCTCCTTTATTGTACATCAAAAAAGTTAAATTGAGATATTTACGGTTGTAGCATTCTGGTGCATTCTGTCGGCGACTGCACTGCTTTAAATCAAACATTGAGTCGTATTTTGAGCGATATTTTGAAGGTTTGGCAATTTAAATTAAAATGTATAATGTAGTGTATTGTATTGTTGAGCACATAAATAGACCCTTTGGCCAAACTCTTCCAAGGTGAATGCTCTAAACTAATCTAATTTGCCCGCGTTTGGCCCAGATCCCTCTAAACTGTTCCTAAACATTTATCCGATGTATTGTTCCAATGTATTTTAAATGCCATTATAAGACCTGCCTCAACCAACTCCCCCGGGAACTCATTCTGTATGCCCACCTCAATTGAAGCTTGAGCAATCATTGCTGACTGATTCAGCTCTGACTTATAGAAAGAATGCCATTGATAAAGCAGCTGAAGATGGTTCGGCTCAAGACACAGCCCTGAGGAACTTCTTCAGTGATGACCTGGGGCAGGGATCGTTGACGCCAACAACTACAACCACCCTTTCAACTTCTGAGTGCAAATGTGGCCTTTCAAGTTTCCGTTGTATCTCTACCCCCCCCCCCCCCCCCCCTTCTCATGTAAATAATAATGTTTCATTATTCAACGTCACCCACTCCTTCTCCCCAGAGATGCTGCCTGTTCCGCTGAGTTACTGCAGTATTTTCTGTCTATCTTCGATTTAAACCAGCATCTGCAAGTCTTTCCAACACAATAATGTTTCATTGTACATTTTTGCGTCAGATA
Organism: Amblyraja radiata; assembly: GCF_010909765.2. Taxonomy (NCBI): domain Eukaryota; kingdom Metazoa; phylum Chordata; class Chondrichthyes; order Rajiformes; family Rajidae; genus Amblyraja; species Amblyraja radiata. The sequence continues at coordinate 41,879,350 of NC_045966.1, forward strand.
TTTGCATCACACTTACATCAGTTGTTTACACGTGACACACACAACGTACACGCGTGAAGACAGAAACACAATTTTGGAGTATCTGAGCAGGTCAGGCAGCATCTCTGGAGAAAATGAGTAGATTAAGTTTTGGGTCGAGACCTTTCTTCAGTATATGCTCAAACTCGTGTTGTCCCTTCCGCCCAAGGTCCATTTTGGGTTTTTTTTTGTTTGTTTTTATCGGTCACTAGTCTCCCAATTCCGAACACATTCTGTTCTCAAAGTAATTCCGTAATTAAATCATAATGACTTGTCTCTGTTGTCGAGAATACAATATCCAATCCAATCCAATCCAACTTTATTTGTTAAGCACTTTAAAACAACCAATGTTGACCAAAGTGGTGTACAGAAGAATAAACAAGACATCATAAACAGACAACATAACAGAACATAACATAACAGCTCACATAAGGAGCAAAAATTACATATGAAATACAACAATAAATTAAAAGACATAAAACATGAGTAAAAATAATAGCCACGCAATAAAAGCAATCAAAATAAAACTATAATGTTGCTATTCATCAAGTTTAATTAAATAATGTGTACAGATATATCAAGAAAACATAGCGTATGGCATATTTTATTAAGTATGTGCATATTGTACAAGTGGGAAATATTACTATATATTTTCACTTTACAACATTCAACCTGGAATAAATTGCCAATTAAACATATTTTTAGCTGCTCAGTTGTACATGTTACATTTAACTGATTGATCCGAGAAAACAGTGCTACTTTAAGAAATGCCTATGGCAGAGATTGGTCGAACTTGAGGGATTCCGTTTGCCAATCAGAAGCTGCGATGTGACTGGAGATCTGGACTGCCCCCTTCCCTCCTCATCCACCATCACAGACATTCATACAGTGTGAATCTGAATGGCGGATTGCGAAATGTTTCCTTGGTTCATTCGGCTACCAGGGAGTTTCGGAGAAAGAAGGTTTGTCGGAGTCGCACGGCCCATTTTCTTATGTATTTCAGCGCCTCTTCATCAAGAAAATTATATATCAAGAACTTAAATTTCAGGACTGAACGAGCGGCGCCGCAATGCGCTGAAGCAATTGGAATGCTTTGTGCCGGCGATGGGATATTATCGAGTATTTTGGAGCTTAAACTGGCAACTGTTCTATTGTGTTGTTTTCGACTGGGTTGTGGCTTCTGGACAGATTCGCTATTCGATCCCTGAAGAGCTCCAACTCGGCGCCTTTGTTGGAAATATTGCAGACGATCTGGGGCTACGTACAAAGGAGCTCACGGCTCGCAATTTTCAGATTGTGCCCGGATCCCGGAAACAGTATTTGGAGGTAAATTTAGACAATGGAATTATGTTTGTTAAACAAAGAATCGACAGGGAACAGTTGTGTGGAACAAGCCTAACATGCACATTGTCTTTGGAGGCTGTAGTCGAAACTCCCCTGACCGTGTATAGCATTGAAGTGGATATTCAGGACGTCAACGACAATGCTCCCACTTTCCCGAACAGCCAGATACGCATTAAAATTTCAGAGCATGCAGCGCCAGGAGCGCGCTTTCCCTTGGAGGGTGCACGGGACTCGGACGTTGGAACAAATTCCTTGCAGACCTACCAGCTGACAGCCAACGAATATTTCGCATTTGACATTGATTCGCGCGGTGGGGACGGCAAGTTTCCAGTGCTAGTGCTGGATCGATCTTTGGATAGAGAAAAGCAAGCGACATACAAGTTGGGACTGCTCGCCAAAGACGGGGGGATCCCTGCTAAGACGGGCACTGCTGAGATAATAATTGTAGTGCAGGACGAAAACGACAATGCGCCCGGCTTTCCAAACTCCGTTTACAGAGTTAGTATCCGAGAAAATGTGCCCAAAGGAACACTGGTTATCAAATTAAACGCCACGGATTTAGATGATGGCTCCAATGGCGACATATTGTACTCGTTCAGTAGTCGTGCGTCTGTTAGAGTCCGTGAATCGTTTTATGTGGATTCCAAAACGGGGGAAATCCGAGTCAAGGGAAATCTGGACTATGAGGAAGAAAGTATATTTGAGATTAACATACAGGCACTGGACCAGGGTACTAATCCAAGCGCAGGATATTGTCACGTCGTGGTTAATATTATAGATGTCAATGACAACGCCCCTGAGGTGAAGTTAACCTCTTTGTTCAGCCCAGTCCGCGAGGACTCACCACCCGGGACCGTTGTTGCTTTGATCGGTGTATCGGACGCTGACTCTGGAGATAATGGGCAGGTAGATTGTGAAATCGCAGCGAGACTGCCTTTCACGTTGGATTCGTCCCTGAGAAATTATTACAGGTTACTTACACATCAGCGGCTGGACCGAGAAAATACCTCTAGATATGACATTCCTATTGTGTGCAGTGATTCGGGCTCTCCTCCCCTCTCCTCCAAGAAAACCATCACAGTGGAAATTTCGGATATAAATGACAATCCACCGCATTTTACGCAGTCTACCTACACGGCTTACGTGATGGAGAATAACGTTATTGGTGCACCAATCATCACAGTCATGGCTGTTGATGCAGATTTGAGTCAGAACACCCAATTATTTTACTCTGTTCTGGAAAGCCAAGCACTGGGCGAGTCTGCGTCCACTTATGTCAGGGTGAATCCCCAAAACGGCGACATATTTGCTCAGAGAACTTTCGACTACGAGCAACTCAAAAACTTCCAGATCCAAGTCGAGGTCAAGGATTCTGGGGAGCCGCCACACACTGCCACCACATTGGTGGATGTAGTTATCCTTGACCAGAATGATAACGCTCCGGTGATCGTGCATCCTGACACAGAGTACGGTTCAACAGCGTCGGAAACAATATCCCGCTCTGCAGACCCAGGCTACCTGGCCACCAAGATTACGGCCACTGATGCTGACTCAGGTCAGAATGCACGACTCTCCTACCAGATTCTCCAGTCGACTGGCCTGGGACTCTTTCACTATCTCCCCCGATACAGGAGAAATCTGGACAATCCGCAGCTTCGCAAGAAAAGATGCAAACAAACAAAGGCTGATTGTTGTTGGGAACGATAATGGGACCCCAACACTCTCTGCCACGATGACCCTCGTCTTGTCGGTGGCAGAAGACAACACAGAAATTCTTTCTCGTGTCAACAACATAACTGAAGATGATGGCGAGATAAACTTTTACTTAGTTATAGCTTTAGGCGTCATCTCTTCCACTTTCTTACTCATTTTGATTGGCCTTGCTATCACAGTGTACAAAAACAGAAGCGGATTTGGGGGGTATACGTGTTCCCTGGATACATGCTGTTGCTTTTCAACAAGATCCTCGCTGAATAGCTTCCAAAAGGGCAGGAGAAATATTCAGATACCGCCGAATTATGTCGAAGTATTTGGAGGCGATCCTCTTTCTCAACGGTACCGCTACGGAACCTGTTCCACTTCCACTTCCAGCAAAGGAGATTGTTTGTACTCCAACGGGTGCAGTTCGTCTACCGTCAGGGATGGTGGCAGGGGCGAAATTGTGCGCAATAATGAACAGTCACAGTTATCGCAGTCTAACAATTATAGCAACATTCGTGAGGTGAGGCGCTCGTAGCGTAATTGTACTGGTCAACAAATACGCGATGAAAACTACTTATCTGTGAGCTGGATTTCTAGACAAATATGCTTGTTAGATTGTGTGTAAAACAGTGCTGGAGTAACACAGTGGACCAGATAGCATCTTTGGAGAACATGGATACGCATCGTTTCGGATCGGGCCCTTCTGCAGATTGTGCCAATTCGAAATGCCACTTATCCCTCCAGAGATGCTGTCTGACCTGTTAAGTTACCCAGCACTTTGTATTTTACTCACGTTTCGAGTACCTATAGTTCCTTGTGTCTCTGCTTATTAAGTTTCGCGTTATCCTCTTTTATGATCAACTTGCACAGGGCAAACTTCATACGTTGCCTGACACGTTTAAGATTTGTCAATTGATTTAACAATTTGTGAAACAACTTCTCCTGCTTTTGTAATTAATTATTCGCATAATTGTGGGTTGCGGGTGGCACCTGTTCGGTTCGCATGTAAGGTAAAACCTCATTGCTATATGATAGAGTGGAGAGGTTGAGCAATCGGTTATGCCCCTGTCCCACTTAGGAAACCTGAACGGAAACCTCTGGAGACTTTGCGCCCCACCTAATGTTTCCGTGCGGTTCCCAGAGGTTCCCGGAGGTTTTTGTCAGTCTCCCTACCTGCTTCCACTACCTGCAACCTCCGGAGACCACCTACAACCTCCGGGAACCACACGGAAACCTTGGGTGGGGCGCAAAGTCTCCAGAGGTTTCCGTTCAGGTTTCCCAAGTGGGACAGGGGCATTAGACTTGAACTTACTGTCAAGGTACATTGTCCATCTAGATTGAGCTGATGTATTAGCAAATGCTTTTTAGCTATGAATGGTTTCGATTCCCTTTGGTAACGATGCGGTGTCATCAAATCACGGGCACGGAGACGTGACCCGTGTTCTCATACTCACGTGATCCAACTGGACGATTGCGGTGGATCATTGTATAACTTGAGGTGTGATAACGGGCTGTATCTTCGCGTAGAGATGAACAAGCAGTTAACCATGTATGATGCACAGAGTACTGAAACAAACAAATATAGGGCGAATTTCACCCTTATTTGTCATCAACGTGTATGCTGATATCCATGTTTAGATAACAGCATCAGAGCAGGCGACGTAATAAGAATATTCGGTTACTCCTACATGCCCCACCATTCAACATGATCATGACTATTCCTTTTTCTCAGGGATAATTAAACGAACCAGTTTTGTATCCCTTAATTCCATTAAAATAAAAAGACCCCAGCTATTTACAATATATATTAATGATTTGGACGAGGGATTTGAATGCAACATCTCCAAGTTTGCGGATGACACGAAGTTGGGGGGCAGTGTTAGCTGTGGGGATGATGCTAGGAGGCTGCAAGGTGACTTGGATAGGCTGGGTGAGTGGGCAAATGCATGGCAGATGCAGTAAAATGTGGATAAATGTGAGGTTATCCACTTTGGTGGCAAAAACAGGAGAGTAGACTATTATCTGAATTGAAGCCAATTAGGAAAAGGGGAGATGCAACGAGACCTGGGTGTCATGGTACACCAGTCATTGAAAGTAGGCATGCAGGTGCAGCAGGCAGTGAAGAAAGCGAATGGTATGTTAGCATTCATAGCAAAAGGATTTGAGTATAGGAGCAGGGAGGTTCTACTGCAGTTGTACAGGGTTTTGGTGAGACCACACCTGGAGTATTGCGTACAATTTTGGTCTCCAAATCTGAGGAAAGACATTCTTGCCATAGAGGGGGTACAGAGAAGGTTCACCAGACTTATTCCTGGGATGTCAGCACTTTCATATGAAGAAAGACTGGATAGACTCGGCTTGTACTCGCTAGAATTTAGAAGATTGAGGGGGGGATTTTATAGAAACTTACAAAATTCTTAAGGGGTTGGACAGGCTAGATGCAGGAAGATTGATCCCGATGTTGGGAAGGTCCAGAACAAGGGGTCACAGTTTAAGGATAATGGTGAATTCCTTTAGGACCGAGGTGAGGAAAACATTTTTCACACAGAGAGTGGTGAATCTCTGGAATGCTCTGCCACAGAAGGTAGTTGAGGCCAGTTCATTGGCTATATTTAAGAGGGAGTTAGATGTGGCCCTTGTGGCGAAAGGGATCAGGGGGTATGGAGAGAAGGCAGATACAGGATACCGAGCTGAATGGTCAGCCATGAACATATTGAATGGCGGTGCAGGCTCGAAGGGCCGAATAGCCTACTCCTGCACCTATTTTCTATGTTTCTATGTTTCTATAATAATCTGCGAGTTGTGATATGGGATATTTAGATTATATCTGCGAGAACATAGCCAATTGCAACTCTTTGATAGGAAGTGTATGTATGCCTTTATTCATATTATATTATGAGTGTCTTGTACCGAGATACAATGAAAAACTGTGTCGATGTGCTGTCCGGTCATATCATACTACATAGGACTGCAATCACGCCATGCACGTATAGTAGGTAGTGCAAAGAGAAAATATAAAAGTGCGGAAATAGCGTTAAAGTTATATAACATCAGTTACAAGGAAAGTGCAGATGTTTAAAACCTGCCAGGGCCCCAATGAGACAGGTTGAGAAACGGGACTACTGTCCTGACTCATGGTAGGACCGTTGAGTAGTCTGATAACGACGGGAAACAAACTGTTTGCTGGATCTGATGGTGCGAGCTTTCTAGCTTCTGTGCCTTCTGCATGGCGGGAGAAGAGAGAAGAAGGAATGTCCGGAGAATAAATGGTCATTGATTATGTTGGTTGCTTTCCCGAGGCAGCGTGAAATATAGATGCAGTCGATATTGGGCAGGTTGATTTTTGATGACTGAGCTACATCCATTACTCTTTGCAATCTCTTGCGGTCTTGGGCAGATCTGTTGCTCTACCAAGTAGCGAGACAGGCCAATAGAATGTTTTTTTTTTATAGTGCATCCGTGAAAGTTGCTTGCAGTCATTGGAGACATGCCAACTTCCTAAGTCTTCTGAGGAAATAGAGGTGTTCGTGTGCTTTCTTGGACTTAGCTTCAATGTGGTTGGTCCAGGACAGATTGCTGGTGATATTTATGGCGAGGAACCTTGTGCTTTCGACCATCTCCATTTGGGCAGCATTTATGCCAAATTGGCCATGATCATTAACTAATTTATTCAAGACAATACTATCTCCTTCATGTTGCTCAACATGAGGGAAAGGTTGTTTACTTGAAACAAGGTGATCAATCCCTCTATCTTCTTCCTGTACTCCGTCTAATCATTGTTACAGATCCGACCCACTATGATGGTGTCAAGAGAAAACCTGTAAATGGATTTAGAGCACAATTTGGCTGCACATTGGTTAATGTATAGGGTGTGGGGTAAGGGGCTGTGAACATATAATTGAACATTATAGTGGAGGATGATTTGTCACCCATCCTCACTGATTGGGCTCAAAGGGTCAGGAAGTCGAGGATCCATTGGCAGAGGAAGGTGCTGACTCATAGATTCAAGCTTTTGGAAATGAGTTTGGTTCCCATTAGAGCGAGATTATAATGGATATTAAAAATCAATTTGAAAGAAAATATCTATACATTTAACATTTCTTTTGGAAATGAAATGTATCATGGATATCAAAGTTCTGTAAGAACATAATAACTGAATAACCAGATTCTCAGTAAATGTTTAACGGTTCAAATGCCAAGAGGATGATAAGGTCTTCAGGATTAGTGAAGAAAACAACGCAGATGCAAGGGCGTTATTTGAGAACGACCTTATTTGACAAATAAAATAAAAACATGAATACGTTCAACGTCCAATTTCTCTTGGGACAATCTTGTGTGTGTTTCAACTATTCTCACGCCAGGCATAACCAACTCACTTTATAATAGATCAATATCTGGAGGAGAGTTGTTTAGGCATCGAATTATTTTCATATATGTAGGCTGGCTAAATGAAGGCGGGATAACCTTTCTGTAATGATATTTAAGTATATTACATAACTTGGAATTATCATTTGGACAATGGGAAAGACAAGAGGGAAAGACTAATTACCCATCTCAATCTAAGGAGGGCTCATCTGCAATGAGCAGAATCTATAATTCGGCATTTCTATGACATCTGCAATCCGTGAACCCACGCTGCATCAGTGGATTTTTTAAGCTTGGGTAATTCTACTGGAGTATAATACAAGCCATTCCAAGACATGGATATTGCCTCGTTCTTTAAGCACAATGTAGATTCCGACCCAGGATCTAAATGCTATAGCATTTCGTCCAGATATGGTCAAAATTGCTTCGTTTCAGTGAGATCATGCATGACGAACGATATTTTATTTAAATCCGCCTCATGACATCAAAAATGTATTGCATTAGCCTTGCAGACAAAATGCAGAAACACAGAACTGCAGACGCTAGTTTATACCAAAGATAGCCAAAATGTGCAGAAGTAACTCAGCTGGTCGGGCAGCATCTCTAGAGAAAAGGCGTGGGTGACATTTCGGGTCGGGAGAAGGGACCGGACCTGAAACGTCACTCATTATTTTTCTCCAGAGAAGCTGCCTGACTCCCTCTGTTACTCAAACACTTTGTGTCCATCTTTGGATAACGAAGGGCCTGGATTCAAAACATAAAGTGGAGTTGAACATTCTTCTCTTAATGCGTTTTCAGAATATATAAAATTTCGATATTTAAAGATTCACAGATAAATGAAAGTAACAAACCATTCAAAGTTAAGGCCCATTTATTTATTTTGATTGTACAATAATAAATGTACGCAGCGTCGCTTTAACAGGACAACACGGCTTTAAGAAGCGAACATTGTTCTGATTGGTGCGCCGCATTCAACCAATCAGCAGCTAGTGTGTGACTGGAGATCTTGACTGCTCCCTTCTCCCTCCCACCATCACAAACGAACAATGTAAATTGGACAGCGAGGCGTCTTGAGTTGCGGCAGTTTCCGCGGGTCCTTTTACTCCGGAATTTTGCCATAAACTGGAAGGTCTGGTCAAACAATCGAGGCCATTTACTGAAAGGAAACATTTTCATCTGCGAGAAAGCCTTTTCTTCTGAAGGTATACATATTATTTTTAATCACAGTGGGACAAAAGCCGAAAGGCACCGTATCGCACGGAAGCCATTGGAATGTTTAACACCGGCGATGAGATGTTATAACCTATTCTGCTGCTTAAAATGGGAACTGTTGTGTTACATGTTTATCGCCTGGGAGATAATTTTCGCAGAGATTCATTACTCGATTCCTGAAGAATTACAACGTGGCGCCGTTATTGGGAACATCGCGGACGATTTGGAGTTGGATGTTAAACAGCTCGCAGCTCGTAATTTTCGTTTGGTTTCAGGTCCAAAAAAGCGGTATTTGGAAATAAATTTAAACAATGGGATTTTATCTGTGAAGGAGAGGATTGACAGGGAAGAACTGTGTGGCGCAAGCCTCACTTGCGTTCTGTCTTTGGAGGCCGTGCTTGAAAATCCTCTCAGTCTGTACCAAATCGAAGTGGACATTGTGGATATTAACGACAACTCTCCCAGTTTTCCAAAAAGCCAATTCCGCCTTGAAATCTCTGAGAATACTGCGCCGGGTGCGCGATTCATTCTCGAAGGCGCTCACGATATAGATATTGGAACTAACTCAGTTCAAACCTACCAGCTCGTTGCCAATGAGTACTTTGCATTAAATGTTGAATCTGGGATCGCAGACTGGAAATTACCTGTTTTAGTGTTGGAAGAACCATTAGACAGGGAAAAATATTCGACCCACAGATTACTGCTCATAGTGAAAGATGGCGGAGTCCCCGAAAGGACGGGCTCCGCCCAAATTAACGTCGTGGTAGAAGATGCCAACGATAATGCGCCGGTGTTCTCTCGGTCGGTGTACAAGATCAGTTTGTGGGAAAATGCAACTAAAGGGGCATTGGTACTACAAGTTAATGCCACTGATTTGGACGATGGAACTAATGGAGAGATTGTGTACTCGTTAAGTATTCATACCCCTGCCAGAGTTCGTGAGATTTTTAGCGTGGATTCTCGAACTGGTGAAGTAAATCTTAATGGCAATTTAGATTATGAAGAAAATAATGCTTTTGATATTATTATTCAAGCAAAGGATAAGGGATCTAACTCCATACCGGTGAACAGTCATATTTTGTTGAATGTTTTAGATGTAAACGACAACGCGCCTGAGATAAGCTTAACATCTTTATCGAGCCCAGTTTCAGAGGATTCGTTACCTGGAACAGTGGTAGCTCTCATAAGTACGTCTGACAGAGATTCTGGCAAGAATGGGCAACTCCGGTGCCAAGTTGAAAATGAAGTGCCTTTCACACTGGATTCATCGTCCAAGAAGCACTTAAAACTACTCACCCGGCAACCTCTGGATCGTGAATCCGCCTCCACACACAACGTAATCATCAGCTGCAGAGATGAAGGCAGTCCGCCTCTCGCCACGAACAAAAGCATCCTAATTGAGGTGTCGGACAGGAACGACAACGCACCGCAATTCTCGCAACCTGCCTTCACAGCCTACATGACGGAGAACAATAATATTGATGCCTCGATATTCTCAGTGACAGCATTTGATCCAGACAAAGGTGAAAATGCTCGGCTGTCGTTCAACATTCTGGACAGTTGGGTACAAGCTCAGTCGGTACATAATTATGTTTATATTAATTCAGAAACTGGTGTAATATATTCCTACATCTCTTTTGACTATGAAAAGTTTAAAAACTTTCAGATCCGTGTTCAGGCACGTGACAATGGAGTCCCACAACTCTCCAGCAATGTCTCCGTAGATGTTATAATTCTTGACCAGAATGATAACGCCCCGGTGATCGTTCATCCATTAATCGAGCATGGGCAACCTGCCACAGAGGTTGTGTCCCGTTTTGCGGAAGCAGGCTATCCGGTGACCAAAGTTATGGCTACAGATGCCGACTCTGGTCCAAACGCTCGCCTCTGCTATCGGATCCTCCAAGCTACAGACATGGAACTATTTACTATTGCTGAGGAGACGGGAGAAATATGGACAACCCGTGGTATTACAAAGACAGATGCTACCAAGCAAAGGCTGGTGGTCCAAGTCAACGACAACGGGACACCAGCTCTTTCAACGTCGATAAGTATAATCTTGTCATTGATAGATGACGAGGGATCACTAATGTCCGACAGAAACAGCATGTTGGAAAGGCCCAAACCTGCTTCTGTTATCAGCTTCTATTTGGTCATTTCATTAGGAATAATTACGACTATTTTTCTGGTAATTTTAATTATTCTAGCAGTTAAAGTTCACAATGGCAGAAATGCCTTTGAGTACAATGGCAGTCTTCTGGACCCGTGTGGTTGCTTCGGGTCAAGACATCCCCGCAGCGGAATCCAGAAAGCCAGTCGCAACCTACGCATTCCTCCCAATTACGTTGAGGTATTTGGGGGTGACCCGCTATCACAGAGTTACCGCTATGAAACTTGTTCCATGGCACGTTCAACAAAGGGAGACTTATTGTTCCCCAACACCTGCAGTTCATCAAATGGAAACGACAAAAACATCGGTGAAGTTATTGCAAAGGGAGGAACCGTTTTGTTCAGTAATTGTGAGAATTATGTTCATTCTGAGGTGAGAAAGCCTGTTTGGTAGGGAAAGTCGGCGTTAAATGGCATTAAGTTGGCATCAGGAAGATATTATTTCACTGTGTTTGTTGTGCATATGATCCGACACTGATCGGATCACAAGTGTAGTATCCAACCACTAGTTTACGTTTAACTAATTGCTATTGCCATCATTTTATTCTGTAGTATTAAAACATAAAGTGGATCACACGATAATATAACAAGGACCTGCAGATGCTGGTTTATTCCAAATATTGATACAAAATGCTGGAGTAATTCAACGGGTCAGGCAGTATCCCTGGAGAAAAAGGATTAATAATATTTTGGGCCGAGATATGTCTGAAGAAGGGTCCCGACCCGAAACTCACGACAACTGAAGTCTAGAGTACGGACCCGACCCAAAGCGTCACATATCCATGTTCTCCAGAGACGCTACCGAAGCCATTGAATTACTCCAATATTTGGCGACTATGTGAATCATATAGCTGTTTCAGGGGCGTAGCAAATTTTATTACCGACATTATTTTTGATTTAGATTTGTAATCACGAATTGACAGAGTAGATTCGGCACAGAAATAGGCCCCCCTGCCCATTATTTCGGTATGATAGCAAAAGACCTAGCCAGGCCATTCATGCCTTACAATAGTTAATCTATTGCCTTGCAGTTAAGGTTATTGAAGAAACGCACATTTTAAATATATTGAGGGGCTTCTGACACTAACAATGAACTAACTGTACCTGCCAACCCAATCATGAAAAAAAATCCAAATATATATTTCAATCTGTCTACTAATTGCCTTCAATCTATTCCCGTTGGCTCCACAGTCGTCTGTAGATACAATGATAATTAATCCCACGGTTATGGTGTTCAATTCTTCTTGTCATTGGTCCTTTCAGAGTGTACAGCCTCTTGTGTGGGACACCATCGTCGTTGCAAACGCTAGTTTCAACCTGATGGACTCCATTCTGAGGTTATCCATGCACTCCTGCCTGAAAAAATGCCAATTCATTTAATAACATTTTTCACATTTAGTCATCCGAAATTCACACAGTGTACCATTGCCAATTTTATTCTGTGGTCATATTCAAGTGTTTTAACCGTATTCAATGTTAACTAGAAAATTACAAGTAAGCCTACTTTTGGTGATTTATTCAGTGCAGGAGAACATCCGGCCACAATCAATTTATACAGCAACTAAGTGTCAAACCACTTTAGAATTTATCATCGTTTAAGGAATACAAAAATAATGAAAGAAAATAGTAGTTAGATTTTATATCGCACTGCCTTAAATATAGTTACTTGCGCCAAACTTTAGAAATGCAGTCCAGCTTTAAGAAATGTGGAGTGCAGTCATAGGTTGAAGTTAAGTCAGCCTTTTCCACCAATGAGAGGCTGTTATGTGTGCGGAGATCCTTGCTGCCCTACCCTCCCCTTCCGCCATTATATCCGTCTGGATACCGTGTAACATGGATAGAGCTGTGCTTGCTTACGTTCGGTTCTTTACATTCATCTTCTGGCGAAATTATAAGAAATAAGAAGGTTTGTCAGAAATTGTTACGCAGAATCTTTTAACAGCACCTTTGTTTTATTTTTTCGTGCAATTTAGTGAAAATGGAATAACGATTCACTCTTTTTAGCTGGAATTGTTCAACGTCGCCGCGTTGTTCTCAAATCATTTGAAATGCTTTGTTCTGGAAATGGAATTTTATAAACGATATTGGCTATTGAAATGGCAACTTTTTTACTGTATGATCCCTTTCTGGCAAATTATTTCTGGACAGATACGTTATACGATTCCTGAAGAATTGAATGCCGGAGCTTTTGTTGGAAATATCGCAGAGGATCTGGGTTTGGATATAAAAGATCTCACGGCTCGCGGCTTTCACATTGTGCCTGGACCTAGCAAGGAGTATATAGACGTAAATTTAGATACTGGTGTTTTGTTTGTGAAGGAAAAGATGGACAGAGAACAGTTGTGTGGGCAGAATCGTGTTTGCACATTCTATATAGAGGCAGTGATTGAAAATCCTCTGAATGTGTACCATTTCCAAGTGGACATTTTGGATGTAAATGACAATGCGCCGAGATTTCCCGAAAGCCAGTTCAATTTGGATATATCGGAGGTGGCTGCTCCGGGTACGCGCTTCGCCCTGGAGCGCGCAGACGACCCGGACGTTGGCACCAACTCGGTACAAAGCTACCGGCTGGTAGACAACGGCTATTTCTCCCTCGACGTGGAGACGTTGGGCGGCGACGGAAAGTTACCGGTTTTAGTCTTGGAAAGACCGCTGGACAGAGAAAAGGAAAGCACGCACAGGTTGGTGTTGATGTCGAAGGACGGAGGGATTCCTGAGCGATCTGGAACTGCCGAAATACTGATAGGTGTAGAGGATGCCAACGACAACGCTCCTGTTTTCTCCCACCCCGTCTATAGGGTCAGTTTGCCAGAGAATGCACCCATAGGTATATTAGTGATAAAATTAGATGCCTCGGATTTGGATGTTGGTCTGAATGGGCAGATAGTATATTCGTTTGGCAGTCATACTTCGAATCGAGTTCGGGAACTTTTTGTGCTGGATTCGAATAGTGGCGAAATCAGAGTTAAAACCACATTGGATTACGAGGAAAATAGTGTTTTTGAGATTAACGTTCAAGCAAAAGATAACGGGCCATACGCTACCGTTGTGTACTGCCACGTGGTGGTCAATATCGTTGATGTGAATGACAACCCTCCTGTGATAACGCTGACATCTTTATTCAGTCCTGTCGGGGAAGACGCTCTACCGGGGACTGTCGTGGCTCTGATCAGTTCCACAGACAAGGATTCGGCTGAAAACGGGCACGTGGATTGCGAAATCCCAAATGACCTTCCTTTTAAACTGGATTCGTCCTTAAATAACTATTATAGACTAGTTACCCGGGAAACGCTGGATCGTGAACGTGTATCATTTTACAATGTAACTGTGGTGTGTGGCGACGCCGGGAATCCTCCGCTAACATCGAACAAAACGGTCCTGGTGGAAGTCTCCGATATAAACGACCATCCGCCTCAATTCACACCGCCTATGTATACAGCTTACGTGATGGAGAATAATGTAATTGGTGCGTCAATATTCACTGTGACAGCTTTGGATCAAGATCTAAATAGGAACGCCCATCTGTCCTACTTTATTTTGGAGACTCAGATTCAGGGCATGTCAATATCCACGTACGTTTCCATTAACTCGCACAGTGGAGTCATATTTTCGCAGAGGAGTTTCGACTACGAACATCTCAAAAGCTTCCAGGTCCAGGTTCAGGCGCGGGACTCTGGGATCCCACCACTTTCTGGCAACGCCTCAGTGGATGTGATGATATTGGATCAGAATGACAATGCTCCGGTGATCGTGCATCCGTTACCCGAATTCGGTTCCACCGTGTTAGAGACGATATCCCGGCACGCAGAACCGGGCTACCTGGTCGCCAAAGTTTCGGCTACTGACGGTGACACTGGCCAAAATGCTCGCCTTTCCTACCAGATCCGTCAAGCTACAGATGCCGCTCTCTTCACCATTTCACCGGACACTGGAGAAATCTGGACCATACGCAGTATTAGGAAGAATGACGCCGCCAAGCAAAGGTTGGTCATCTGTGTTCAGGATGACGGATCGCCGCCTCTTACAGCCACTGTGACAATCATCTTGTCTTTAGTTGGAAATGATAGACAAATGCTCTCAGATGTGAATAATTTGTCTGAGGGTGCCGAGTTTGCTTCTGGCACCAGCTTTTACCTCGTAATAACTTTAGGGATCACATCATCCGTTTTTCTATTGATATTGATTATCCTCGCCATTAAGGTCCATAGAAACTCTTCCCTTGGCACAAGTGGTTGTTTTACAGCAAGAAACTCATTGCACAGAGCCAACAGAAGCCTTCAGATACCACCAAACTATGTTGAGGTATTTGGAGGTGATCCTCTTTCGCAGGGTTTCCGCTATGATTCATGCTCAAGTTCACATTCTGTAAAGAGGGATGTCAGGTTGTCCAACAGTGGATCTACGCGTAAGAATTACGCTCCTGGTGGCATTTTGGGAAATGGCGAAACTTTACAAACCCACAATTCAGCACAGTACAGGAACACTCTAAATAACGAGGTGAGGTTGCTATTCGATGGCGAAAAAAACACCTCATGGGTTTCAATTGGATGTACAAATGATTGCTGAAAATGCGTAGAACCCGGACATTGGATTTTGGCAATATCTAAGAATAAGTCATATCAGTGTCCATTGTGATCTGAGTTTCCAATCGCTATTTCTGGACCTGCCCCTTTGTTAATCAGACATTTGCCTTTTGGTGCGTTTATATTGACAACATTTCGTTTCATGTGGTAGCTAGGAAATATTGCCATTGAGAACGTATGGATCAAGTAATTTCACACGACAGTCCTAAATATATATTATCAACTACACTTTGGTGGTAGAAAACCACGAAATAGTGGTCACATTGGATAAAGGGTCTGGACGTTTAACGGAACTCATTTCCATGGTTCTGATATCATGAGTTTTAGTATTTTATTGTTTTTTGCATGGAGACTTTGTGATATAATATGCTTTATTTCCCAAGGGAAAGAACTCGTCAGCAGTCAACTTGTTTTATAAAATGGATTGAATGGGAATTAAGCATAAGAGTTTACCAAAATATGTGTAGCTGGTTTGTTCAAGTGTTCAAGTGAGTTTATTGTCATGTGTCCCTGATAAAGACAATGACATTCTTCCTTTGCTTCAGCACACAGAACATAGTAGGCATTTACTACAAAACAGATCAGTGTGCCCATATACCATAATATAAATATATACACACCTGAATAAATAAACTGATAAAGTGCAAATAACAGATAATGGGTTATTAATAATCAGAGTTTTGTCCGAGCCAGGTTTAATAGCCTGATGGCTGTGGGGAAGTAGCTATTCCTGAACCTGGTTGTAGCAGGTTGTTGTTTTGAAATAGGCACAAAACCATGTGCAACAAGCTTTGCAGATACAATGAACTGCAGATGCTGGTTTACACAAAAGGACACAGAGTGCTGATGTAACTCAGCGGGTCAGCAGCTCCTCTGGCGAACATGGATAGGTGACTTTTTCCATCGGGACCCTTTAGATTGGAAGAAGGGACCCGAGCCGAAACGTCACCTGTCCATGTTTTCCAGAGATGCTGCCTGGCCCGCTGAGTTTCTCCAGCACTTTGTGTATTTTTGTATCAAGCATTGACTCGTCCATAATCGCATAAAAGGTTTTATTTTTTAATACATGTGAAGTATATGTACAGATAGCATTATCTGATTTGTTTAGATAGAACTAAAAACAAATCTTATCACTATATTTCGGTGACAATAATAAACCTATATTTAAAGCTGGTGGCTCTTAGAAAATCCACCAAAAGTAAGCAGGGCAAATGAAATCAAATCAATGCGGGAAATTGTGTAAGAAATTTACATAGTACACTGATAAAATATTGCTGAGATAAACAGGGACATTCCAGCTTTAAGAAAGGTTCCGGGTGGTGATTGGTTGAACGTCAGTTCACCAATCAGAAGCTGCAATGTATCTGGTGATCTTGACTGCCCCCTTCTCTCCCGGCCACCATTACGTATGATCAGATACAATGTAAAACTCCGCATAGCGAGCTGCGTAGCGCTGGAACGGGTTCTGTATTCGAAAGCATTGGATATTTTAATTGAAAGGAGAAGGTTCGAACACAATCTTAATAATAAGGTATTTTGGGCAACGTTGCCTCTTTTATCTTTAAAACTGGCATTCATTCCAGAGAAAAACGGTGAATGGCGTGTCGCGCTGAAGTAATTGCAATGCGTTGTAAAGGAGATGGGATATTTTAAAATATGTTGGCTGTTGAAATGGTCACTTTTTTACTATGTATTATCACCCTGGGTTCTGGTTTCGGGGCAGATTCGCTATTCAATGCATGAAGAACTGCAAATGGGTGCCTTTGTTGGAAATATCGCCGCCGATTTGGATTTAGACGTGAAAGAGCTGGCTTCCCGCAGCTTTCGGATTGTGTCTAGTCCCAGGAAGCAATATTTTGATGTAAATTTGGACAATGGAATTCTTTATGTGAAGGGGGAAATTGACAGGGAGCAGCTCTGCGGGTCGAACCCCGTGTGCACATTGTTCTTAGAGGCCGTGATTGAAAATCCGTTGACGGTGTATCATTTTCAAGTCGAGGTTCTGGATGTAAATGACAACGCCCCCCGTTTCCCCCATACCCAAATCCGCCTGGAAATCTCGGAGATTGTGGCGCAAGGGGCGCGTTTTGCCCTCGAGTCGGCACAGGACCCAGATGTCGGAAGCAACTCCGTTCAGACGTACCAGTTGGGCGAAAACGAGTATTTCATCATAGATATTCAGTCACGCCGTGGAGATGGCAAGTTACCGGTGTTAGTGCTGCAAAGGCAACTGGACAGGGAGAAACAAACGAGCCACAAGTTAGTCCTGATTGCCAAGGACGGAGGCATCCCACAAAAATCTGGGACTGCTCAGATAATTGTCATAGTGCAGGATGCGAACGACAATGCGCCGGTGTTCCAGCAATCGGAATACAGGACGAGGTTGCGGGAAAACACACCCAGGGGAACCCTGGTAATCAAACTCAATGCTACTGATTTGGACGACGGTGCCAATGGAGAGATTGTGTACTCATTCAGCAGTCATGCCTCCAGCAGAGTCCGTGAAATGTTCAGCGTGGATTCTAGAACCGGGGAAATCAGGGTTAAGGGCAACTTGGACGCCGAGAAAAACCACGTTTTCGAGATCAACCTACAAGCTACGGACAGGGGACCTTATGCAACTCCTGTACATTGTGATGTGTTGGTGGATGTTATTGACGCCAATGACAACGCCCCTGAGGTGACATTGACTTCTGTATTCAGTCCTGTCAGCGAGGACGCCTTGCCTGGCACATTAATCGCCCTCTTTAACGTGGGTGACAAAGACTCGGGAGATAATGGACAGGTACAATGCCAAATATTAAGTGGTTCTCCTTTCAAACTAGATTCCTCTTTGTCGAACTATTACAGATTACTGACCGAGCTGCGGCTGGATCGCGAAAATGTCTCAAAGTACGATGTTACAATTGTATGCACAGATGGAGGAAACCCCCCACTCGCGTCCAAGAAATCGATCCGAGTGGAAATTTCCGATGTAAATGATAATGCCCCACGTTTTGCACACCCTTCATACACCGCTTACGTAACCGAGAACAACGCTATTGGGTATTCTATCTTCTCGGTGACAGCTTTTGATCCCGATATAAACCAGAACTCTCAACTGACTTACTCTATCATTGAAACATGGGATCAGGACTTGCCAATATCCGCTTACGTGCTTATTAATTCGGAAACTGGTGTCGTCTATGCTCAGAAAACTTTTGACTACGAACAAATGAAAGGTTTCCAGCTCTACATACAAGCACAGGACGCGGGAACTCTACCGCTGAGCAACAACGTTTCTGTGGATGTCATTATCCTCGATCAAAATGACAATGCTCCAGTCATCACCCATCCACTGCCAGGGTACGGATCTACGGCCGTGGAGACTGTGTCGAGGTTCGCCGAACCTGGTTACATGGTTGCCAAGGTGTCCGCAACCGACGCAGACTCCGGCCAGAACGCTCGCCTCACTTATCAGATTTTAAAATCTACAGACACTGGCCTTTTTACCATTTCGTCAGACTCGGGGGACATATGGACAATCCGTGGCGTCCTGGACAAAGATCAGAGGAAGCAACGTTTGGTCGTTGCTGTAAAAGACAACGGAGAGCCGGCACTGTCAGCTGTTTTAACCATCATGATCTCGCTGGAACAAAGTCAATCAGAACTGTTGTCCGAGGTGGACAGTTTATCGGATGAAGCAGTTTGGGCTCCGGTCACGAGCTTTTACTTGGTCATAGCCTTGGGATTAATTTCTGTCATATTTCTAGCAATTTTGATTATCCTCGCTATTAAAGTTCACAAAAACAGGCGGGGCTTTGATGATCGTAACTCCTGCTGTTTTGTGACAAGAGGTCGAAAGGCGAATAGGAGCCTTCAGATACCCCCAAACTACGTTGAAGTATTTGGGGGTGACCCACTTTCTCAAAGTTTCCGCTACGGTACCTGTTCAACTTCAAACTCTATCAAGCGAGACTCCATGTTCCGCCGCACTTGTAGCTCGCCTACTTTCAAGAATAACGTCAATGCATACCCGGTCAGGAAGGACGAGATATCACCAGTAACAAACCCTGCAAGCTGTAGAAGCATTATCAATAGTGAGGTGAGAAATCTGTCTAAACCTGGGGGGAACAACACTTTGATTTGGATGCACGTCAAGATCTCAACTGGTGGGAAAGGGAATATAAAGATTCGCATCTATTCCACGCTTCTCTTGATCGACATCTCTAGACCAAGCTCAAAGTCTTCATTGTCGTTTCATCTATTCTTCACTTATTATATTTATTGTTATAGTTATTTTACTGCATGGGGTCCTTGTAAGCTCTATGTGCATTGTTTATAATGACATTCGCGATTATAGCCAAAATATCGGCATTTTATGGCAGTATATATGATAAATCACCTTTCGGTTTTCTAACAGTCAAAAAGTCTGCAGAAATACAATCAGAAACTGTTGGAAAGTCTTAGCGGCGTAGACAGCATCTGTAGAAACATAAATAATGTTTCAGATCTGACGAGGGCTCTTCGTCTTTAAAAGTCAAGTCTGCGTTCTATCTCCTCAGATGCTTCCTGACCTGCTGAGTGTTTCCAACATTTTGTGTTTTTATTTCAGATTCTCAACATCTGCAGATTCATTAATTTTCAAAATATCTCGAGGAAGAAACTTTACATGTGGACTTTCATAGGTGTTATTAAATGTTGACGTTGTCATTCCACCTATGGGTAAATAGTTTAGTTTATTAATATTATCACTTGTACTGAGGTACAGTGAAAAGCTTTTTTGTTGTGTACTATCCAGTCAGTGGAAAGACTATACATAATTACAATCAAGCCGACCACAGTGTACAGAAACATGCTAAAGGGAATAACGTTTAATGCAAGTTAAAGTCCATAAAAAGTCAAATTAAAGATAGTCAAAGAGTCTCTAAAGGTAGTTCAGGACCGCTTTCTAGTTGCTGATAGGACGGTTCAGTCAGCTGATAAAAGTTGGGAAGAAACTGCCCATGAATCTGGAGAAAGAACGCCATTAAATGCAGATTATTTTGACAAATTATGTTTTATGCTTTAAAAAAATGTTTGTCCGAAGGAATAAGTTTAAGATTTTGAAAGGAACGGTAGAAAATACTTTTTAAGTGTGCAACCAGAAATGCTGCTTTTACGCAGACGTTTTCTGGGCCGTTCTTGCTTTAAGCAGTGCTTCGGACGGCGATTGG
Organism: Amblyraja radiata; assembly: GCF_010909765.2. Classification (NCBI taxonomy): domain Eukaryota; kingdom Metazoa; phylum Chordata; class Chondrichthyes; order Rajiformes; family Rajidae; genus Amblyraja; species Amblyraja radiata. The sequence continues at coordinate 41,899,940 of NC_045966.1, forward strand.
TTGAATGCGAGCAGGCACGTTCACCAATCAGATGCCCGAAGTTTGCTGGAGATCTCTCCCTATCCACCATCACGTAAGATCAGCCACAGTGTAAAATGGCCAGCGAGCTGCGGAAAGCGGTATCTGGTTCCGAGCATGCATTTTTGGATGATTCTAGAAATAGGAACATCTGCATTAGTTAATGTGTGGATTTTCAAATTGCACAGGTATTTTTTTACAAATGAAATCTTTGTAAAATTATGTAGAAAGACGTTTATTAAGACTGTTTCGTGAACGGAGCAGGGCTGCGCCGAGGCATTTGAAATGTTTTTCGCTGGAAATGGGATATTGTAGAATATATTGCTTGGGAAAATGGCATCTGCTGTACTATATGTTCTCCTTCTGGCCTCTGGTTTCGGGACAAATTCGTTATTCTATTCCAGAAGAACTGCAGCTTGGTTCCTTTGTTGGTAATATCGCAGAGGATTTGGGTTTGGATGCGAGAGAGCTCTCGGCTAGAAAATTTCGCATCGTGCCCGGGATCGGCAAAACATATTTGGACGTGAATTTAGACAATGGGATTTTGTTTGTGAAGGAACGTATCGACAGGGAGCAGCTTTGTGGATCGAGCCTTACTTGCCTTTTACCCATGGAAGCCGTGGTGGAAAATCCTTTAAATGTCTATCGGGTCGAAGTGGAGGTTTTAGACATCAATGACAACGCTCCTAGTTTTCCAAATAATCAGTTCCGTCTTGAAATCTTTGAAGTGGCGGCGCCGGGTGCCCGCTTCCCTCTCGAGTGCGCGCACGATTCAGACGTGGGAAGCAACTCCCTACAAAGCTATCGCCTGGTTGGGAATCAGTACTTCGCGCTCGACATTGAGACCCGCAGTGGGGATGAGAAGCTGCCGGTGTTAACGCTGGTGAGGGCATTGGATAGAGAGAAAGAACCAACTCACAAGTTACAACTAATTGCAAAAGACGGTGGGATCCCTCCAAAATCATCCACTGCTGAAATACTAATCGCAGTACAGGATGTCAACGACAACTCTCCAGTGTTCTCGCAGTCGGTGTATAGGGTCAGCCTACATGAAAACGTGCCCAAAGGAACACTAGTGCTAAAGCTTAATGCCACTGACCTGGACGATGGTTCTAATGGGGAGATAGAATATTCCTTTACCAGCCACACCTCCGCCTCGGTACGTGAATTGTTTGATCTACATTCTAAAACGGGGGAAATCACAGTGAAGGGAAATTTGGACAATGAGTTAAACCGTGCCTTCGAAATCAACGTCCAGGCAGCAGATAAAGGCTCTGCCCCACTACCTGTGTACTGCCGTGTTCATGTGGATATTACAGACGAGAATGACAACTCTCCCGAGGTGACGGTAACTTCTTTATTCAGTCCAGTTAGCGAAGACTCTCCTCCGGGGACCGTGATAGCTCTGATTAGCACTACAGATAAAGACTCTGGGAAAAACGGAGAGATTGATTGTCAAATTTCAAACGACCTTCCCTTTAAGCTGGAATCGCCCTTAACAAACTATTACAAACTGTTAACCGTGGGGCAATTGGATCGCGAAAGTATCCCCAAGTACGATGTCACTGTACTTTGCACTGATTCAGGATCGCCCCCACTTACTTCCAAGAAGATCATGCAGGTGGAGATCTCGGATGTAAATGACAACGGGCCTCGTTTCAGCCAATCTTCATATACAGCTTATGTGACGGAGAACAACGTCATAGGAGCCTCGATCATAACAGTGACTGCTTCAGATCCTGATATGAACCAAAATGGCAAACTATCTTATTCCATTCCCGGAAACCAGATCCACGGTGTGTCGGTAACCAGCTACGTGTATATTAATTCAGAGAATGGAATGGTATTTTCGCAAAGAAGTTTTGATTATGAGGAGCTCAAAAACTTCCAGTTCCAGGTACAAGCACGGGATAGCGGAGTCCCGTCACTCACGGGCAATGTTTCCGTGGAGGTTGTTATTCTTGACCAGAACGACAATGCCCCGGTTATTCTCCACCCATTGCCTGAACGTGGATCAACATTCATGGAGACCATGTCTCGCTCTGCAGAACCAGGTTATTTGGTTACCAAAGTGTCGGCCATGGATGCTGACTCGGGTCAGAATGCTCGCCTCTCCTACCAGATCGGCCAGGCCACTGACCCGGGACTGTTCACCATTTCACCTGACACGGGCGAGGTATGGATTATCCGTGGATTGGTACAGAAAGATGCGACCAAGCAAAAGCTAATAATTGTGGTGAAAGACAACGGAACGCCGTCGCTTTCAGCTTCCATGACCATCAGTTTGTCGGTGATCGATGGGGATACCCAGCTACTGTCTGATGTCTCTGGTTTTCTCGACGATGCTGCTTTCAAGTCCGCGTTGAGTTTCTACTTGGTGATATCTCTGGGGGCAATTTCATCCATTTTTCTGCTGATTTTAATCGTCCTCGCCGTGAAGGTCCATAAAAGCAGAAGCGGCTTTGGTGTTTACAGTTGTTACGGGGACGTCTGCTGCTGTTATAGGCCAAGACGTTCTTTCAATGGGATTCAGAAAGCCAGCAGAAACATTCAGATACCTCCAAACTATGTGGAGGTGTTCGGAGGCGACCCGCTTTCTCAAAGTTTTCGCTATGGAACTAATTCGACTTTAGGTTGCACTAAGAGAGATTCACGGTTTCCCGACACGTGTAGTTCATCCGCAATGGCATATAAAGTCGGGGGTGGTCCTAATGAGAAATACGATTACCTGCACTCGCAAGCTCCTGCAAATGATAGAAACACTGTAAATGCTGAGGTGAGGTGTTCCCTAAGAAGAGAAATAGCTACCTCACAAGTCTGATCTAGTTGCGCTTATTTGCAGTTGAACATACTGTTGACGCTTTCTGTTTGGTGATATGAAGTTCAGTGTGATAACTCAAAATCATAACCACAAAGTACTTTGTTTTTACTTTTGGGTCTTTAAGCAATCTAAGTATTATGTTGTGATTTTATTTGAAGGAGATAGGGGTAATTGGTGTTAAAACGTGGTCGTTAGTGACGGAAGTTTCACCTAATTTTAAAGCACGCAGAATTGACTATAATGCAGGGAACAGTACAGGAAAATAAGTTAAAGTCATCAAAATTAAATCTATTGCATATGTGCAATAATTTCATCAACCCACTAATTTCGTAGAAACAAAGGATTGCATATACAGGTTAATATTTTTTTTTAAGGCAGAAAGCCCTTTTAGAAACATAGAAAATAGGTGCAGGAGGAGGCCATTCGGCCCTTAGAGCCAGCACGGCCATTCATTGTGATCATGGCTGATCGTCCCCTATCAATAACCCGTGCCTGCCTTCTCCCCATATCCCTTGACTCCACTAGCCCCTAGAGCTCTATCTAACTCTCTCTTAAATCTATCCAGTGATCTGGCCTCTACTGCCCTCTGTGGCAGGGAATTCCATAAATTCACAACTCTCTGGGTGAAAACGTTTTTTCTCACCTCAGTCTTAAATAGCCTCCCCTTTATTCTACGACTGTGGCCCCTGGTTCTGGACTCGCACAACATTGGGAACATTTTGATGCTACCTGGCTCAACAGGTCAGGTAGCATCAATTGAGTACATGCATAGCTGACGATCCGGGTCCATGCCCTTCTTCGGACACTGTAGGAAGGAAATACGGATAGTGATTTGCACCGAAGATAGGCACCAAATGCTGGAGTAACAAAGTGGGTCAGGCAGCATCTCTGGAGAAAGGGATTAGGTGACGTTTCGGATCGAAACCCTTCTTCAGACCGAGACTCAGGGGAAAGGGAAATTAGAAGTATTAAAAGGTTCAGAACATATCAGAGCTGGCACAGATGACCAAGGAGCCCACAATAGTCCTGGCTTCTTCAGACTGTTCTTTTGTCTGTATTTTCTAATGTTATTATCGAAGAATATGCAGCAAATGTTGGAGTAACTCAGGGATCAGGCAGATGCTGAGTTCCTCCTGTACTTTGTATTTTGCTCATGATTCCAGCATCTGCAGGTCATTGTATCTCTACCCTGCGTATAAAGCTGTACCGACTCTAAATCGAACCCTGTTACGTTGACACTGCCGTATTTTATAATTATATTAGCGGTTGATCATTTATCTTGACAATATCACAGTTCTGTTCTTACATAGAAACATAGAAACATAGAAAATAGGTGCAGGAGGAGGCCATTCGGCCCTGAGCCAGCACCGCCACAATGATCATTGTGATCATGGCTGATCGTCCCCAATCAATGACCCGTGCCTGCCTTCTCCCCATATCCCTTGATTCCACTAGCCTCTGGAGCTCTATCTAACTCTCTCTTAAATTCATCCAGTGATTTGGCCAAAAACTGCCCTCTGGGGCAGGGAATCCCACAAATTCACAACTCTCTGGGTGAAAAAGTTGTTTTCTCACCTCAATCTTAAATGACCTCCCCTTTATTCTAAGACTGTAGCCCCTGATTCTGGACTTGCCCAACATTGGAAACATTTTTCCTGTATCTAGCTTGTCCAGTCCTTTTATAATGTTATATGTTTCTATAAGATCCCCCATCACCCTTCTTAACTCCAGTGAATACAAGCCTAGTATTTTCAATCTGTCCTCATATGACAGTCCCGCCATCCCCGGGATCAATCTCGTGAACCTACGGTGCACTGCCTCAATCACAAGGATGCCCTTCTTCAAATTACGAGACAAAACTGTATGCAATACTCCAGACGTGGTCTTACCAGAGCCCTATACAACTGCAGAAGAACCTTTTTACTCCTATACTGAAATCCTCTTGTTATGGCCAACATTCCATTAGCTTTCTTCACTGCCTGCTGTACCTGTAAGCCAACTTTCAGTGACTGGTGTACAAGTACACCCAGGACTCGCTGTACCTCCCCCTTACCTAACCTAACCTAACCCCATTGAGATAATAATCTGCCCCCTTGTTTTTGCCCCATCAAAAACATCATAAATAATAAGTCACGTGAATGTAACACATTTGGCAGAATATTGAAACAATTGAATGGGAAGAACTAGCTGGGGCATCATTTGTCATGGGAACGTGCACTTATTTTATAGACAATGCAGAAAATGTATGGAAACTATTGAAAATATTTTAAGCGCGGCATTTAAATCTCTAAACCAACAGATTCAAATTTAGGCAGCGCATCTTTAAATATTGGGATTCCACAGTTGAATTGGTGCCTCTGCTTTAAGAGACGATGTCTCTTGTGATTGGTTGTTGGCGAATGTAGCTGTATTTACCAATCAGAAGCTGAACTGTGAATCGAGATCCCGACAGCCCCTTTTGCCTGCCCTAGCCCTTATCCGCCATCTCTTCTGACCGGATAGAAAATGAATTTGGATTGGGAGCTGCCTAATATTGCGCCGGGATCGTGATTATTTGGAAGATTTGACTGAAAAGGAAATATTTCAAAAATATATCACAACTGCAGGTATTTTCTTATCAAGGAGCTGCTTATTTTGCATTTAAAAAAATGATAACCACTTTACTCCAATGAATACACGAGCAGCGCCGCGTCGTGCTGAAACAACCGGAATGCTTTCTGCTTGAAATGGGATTATATCAAACATATTGGTTATTAAAATGGCAACTGTTGTCTTTAGTGCTCCCCTGGAATTTGGTTTCTGGACAGATGCGGTATTCGATTCCCGAAGAATTGCCGCTGGGAGCCTTTGTTGGGAATATCGCTGCTGATTTGGGTTTAGACATCGAACAGCTCCCGGCACGGAATTTTCGCATTGTGCCAAGTCCCAGGAAACAGTATTTCTCTCTGAATTTAGACAAAGGGGTTCTAGTGGTCAACCAGAAAATTGACAGAGAACAGATCTGCGGTACGGTGCCCGGTTGTGCCTTGACTTTCGAGACGGTGATCGATGACCCTCTGAACGTGCATCACATCGAGGTGGAGATTGTGGACATAAACGACAACGCTCCTCTGTTCCCAAAGAATGAATTCCGCTTGGAAATATCTGAGGTGGCGGCGCCTGGTGTCCGCTTCCCATTAGAGTCCGCGTACGACCCGGACGTAGGCACCTACTCGCTCCAGACCTACCGATTGGCGAGGAATCAATATTTCGAGCTTGAGATACAGTCTCGCAGTGGGGATAGTAAACTCCCGATTCTGGTAATGGAAAGGGCTCCCGACAGGGAGCACCAGACTACTCTACAGTTGTTGCTGACGGCTATTGACGGAGGCATTCCTGAACGATCGGGCACGGCGCAGATTATTATCCGCATTCTGGATGCCAACGACAACATGCCTACGTTTAGCCAGGCGGTTTACAGAGTCCGCTTGTTGGAAAATGTGCCCGTAGGAACGCCGGTGATCAAAGTCAACGCTACTGATCTGGACGAAGGCTCCAACGGAGAGATACGTTATTCGTTTGGTAGCCACGCTTCTGCCCAAGCGCGGGAACTTTTCAGCGTGGACCCTAAAACAGGACAAATCCGAGTGAAGGGACCTCTGGATTTCGAAGCAGGAGCAGAGTTGGAGATTAGCGTACAAGCTGAAGATCAGGGTTTTTTATCTGTGCCTGTGCATTGCGATGTGCTTGTTGAAGTTGTGGATGTGAATGACAACGCGCCGGAGGTAACAGTTACCTCTCTGTCCAGTTCAGTGGCAGAAGATGTCCCGCTCGGGACAGTGGTGGCCTTAATCAGTGTGACCGATGCAGATATGGGAGAGAACGGCGAAACACGCTGCCAGATTCCAAACAACCTTCCTTTCAAATTAGATTCGACGTTCAGGAACTACTATCGACTGCTCACCAAAGATGCGCTCGACCGAGAAACGGTTTCTCAATATGGTATCACCGTTACGTGTAGCGATGCAGGCTTGCCGGTTCTAACCACGAACAAAACCATCCAGCTGAAGATCTCCGATGTAAATGACAACCCTCCACGTTTCTCGCAGACGGTTTACACCGCCTATGTGACAGAAAACAACATAATCGGTAGCTCCGTCTATTCGGTGCCAGCATCTGATGCAGATGTGAATCTGAATTCCAAACTCTCTTACTCTATTCTTAAGACCCAGGCCGGCGGTTCCCCTGTGTTCGGTTACATCTCTATAAACTCAGACAGCGGCGTGATATCTGCTGAGCGTTCTTTTGACTACGAAGATTTGAAGAAGTTTCAGATCGAGATCCAAGCAACAGACGCCGGCGAGCTACCTCTGAGCACCAACGTCTCAATTAACGTGGTCATCTTGGATCAAAATGACAACGCCCCGGCCATCGTATCCCCGAGACCAGAGTACGGTTCGACAGCAGTCGAGATGTTATCCAGATCAGCAGAACCGGGTTATCTGGTGATCAAGGTATCCGCTGTGGACGCTGATTCGGGGCAAAATGCCAGACTGACTTATCAACTGGTGCAGGTGGCCGACCGCGGTCTTTTCACCATCGCGCCTGACACGGGAGAGATCTGGACAATCCGTCGAGTAGTGAATGCAGATCCAACTAAACAAAGCTTGATGGTTGTGGTAAAGGATAATGGCGTCCCACCACTTAAGGCCACAATGAATATCATCTTAACACTTGAGGGGAGCGACACAGAAACGCTCTCTGAATCGAGTGGTCTCAGTGAAGATCTCGGGTTCCCTTCAGACATAAGCCTTTACTTTGTCATAGCTTTGGGGACAATCTCGTCTATATTCCTGGTGATTTTAGTTATCCTAGCTGTTAAGGTCCACCGAAGCAGGGACGTTTTTAACCGCCGCAGATACGACCTGGACACATGTTGTTGCCTGGGTTCCACACATTCTCTTAATGGAATACAAAAAGCCAGTGTAAACCTTCAGATCCCCCCGAATTATGTTGAAGTGTTTGGCCGTGATCCACTCTCCCAGAATTGTTGTTACGAGGTATGTTCCTCATCGGATAACAAATAAAGGGGGCGACATATTTCCCAAGATACAAAGTTGAACTGCAAAGGGCAAGCGCGCCCCCAGTGGCAAAAGTTAACTCAAACTTCAAATGATGTAAATAGTAGAACTACTGTATCCAAGGAGGTGAGGCACACCGTGCAATAACACACTCGAGAACTAGTATTTTATCTGTGCAAGTCCTTTAATCCTCTCAATGTCAGCAGTCTTGCAGCAGAAATTTTGTGCCTAGCACGATTAAAACAATTAGCTCGAGAGAATTTCTTCCCTGCTTTCTTGTGGGCAGATTCACCAGTGAAACGTGTTGCTGTAATTTTAAGTTGACAAAATGTAAACATAATTAATCTTTCTTTACAAAGGGTGTTTTGCACCTTACATAAATGAGGCAGTCTACAGATTTTACCCCCAGAAATTAGATTGAGCTGATGGCATGATGCAAGAGAGTTACTGAAACTGAAGCACATGTAATGAACAATTTTAATACTAATTTGTGCTGAGTTCTATGTGTATCAGGTTTGAGAGTATTAAGGGTGTGTGGAAGGATAGTTTGTTCATTCCACGCAAAGCCAGTTAATCATACCATCCTTGAATTAGTTATTTTTGAGTTTAATTTAAATGGTAAGGCTATTAGAATTACAAATAAAGCCAAAGATTGTTGTTTATCTATATAAAAGTGCATTGGACAACTAAGGCATAGTATACAAACTATGTATAGGATCAGTCTGAAGAACGGTTTCGGCCCGAAACGTCGCCTATTTCCTTCGCTCCATAGATGTTGCTGCACCCGCTGAGTTTCCCCAGCAATTTTGTGTACCTAAGGCATAGTATACCCAGGTTTTAAGAAATAACTGATCGATTGATTCATAGTACAAAATAGTTTCATGAAATAATAAGAGAGTTGGGTTGAAGGGAGTTATGGAGCTACAGCAGGTAGAACACATACTGTATATAAACCATGAGAGTGAGCATTGCATGCATTTTTGCTCTTATTATAATGTATGCACTTACATTTTGATGTCAAAGCCTATGTTATAACTATTGTGCCACAGGTTAACTGTTTCGAGATATTGTTTGGCCCTAAATAATGCTAAAGTAAATTTGGATGAATATGGGATTGTCTTCAAACAAATATATTACAGCAGTGCTAAGGCAGAATATTTTTATTTGCCTTGGTACAAAAGTAACTTGGAGTATTGTGTGCAGCTCTTGATGCTACATGATAGGATGGATGTGGCTGTGCTGGAAAGAGTCCAGAGACATTCACCAGGTTGTATCCTGGATTAGAAGACTTTAGTCATGGGGAGTTATGGATAAGAAGGCCTTATTTCCCCTAGAATAAAGGAGGCTGAGGGGGAACCTGATGGAGATATATATAATTAAAAGAAACATAGATGTGGTAGACTGCCAGAATCTTTTTTTTTCCAAAAACAATATGGCAAAAGAAAGGATTTTAAAAAGAATCTGGGGAAAAAAACTTTTATAGAGAGGCTGGTTGATACTGTATTTCAAATGTACTGCCAGAGGAGGTGATGGAATCAGAAATAATTACTATGTTTAAGAGACATTCAGACAGACACTTGAAAATACAAGGTACAAAAAGATACTTAACTAATGAGCCAATGTGCTTTGTGTAAACGGCCAAAGTGATTAGCATGGATATGGTGGGCCAAAGGGCATGTTTCCATGTTGTATGATTCTATGACACTATAACTTCAAGGCTTTTAGAAAATATGGCAGCTTGGAGTTGGCTGGTCACCTCTAACTTTACTGAGGAATTTGCCTAGCCAACTCATTTGGACAATATAGGCTTGTTTCTGAATAAAAAGGATAGAAAGTCATGCAGCAGCATGAAATCTCTATTTGTTCCAGTAATCAACCTTGAAATCCCCTGGGTAATGCAAACAGAAAAAGGTGTCTTGGATGTAAGTGATAAAGTATCAGAGTCTTTCAGAAGATGAAGTACCTTTGAAATGGCTGAACATGCTAGTCTGTCACATCAGGTGCACACTTCTTTGAAGAATGGTCCAAGTGGATAATTGAACACCATCCTAACAGCAAAAAAGAATAAAATGTGATTCTATCCCTCTTGTAATTTGAACTGATCTTTCATAAAGCAGCCACTAAATGGATTTTGAACTACAAAACCATTTACTAGAGTATCAAATGAAAAAATATAGATTACTCATCCCAACAGTGTTACCAGCCTTCTGAAAAACACTGATGCGAATGGAACTTACAAAATTTAAGTATTTTTTATATTACATCAACATGCTCAGGAATAATGTAAGCTTTCCTATGCTTCAATACTTTTTTTGCCAAATACATACTCTACCCCTTTTGAATTAGAGAGTGACAGTAATTTTACATATTCCTACTGCCCCACAAGTCATGTGCTAGAAACGCGTACCCAGTCTTCTGTTTATTTAGATTTATTCATTCAAAATGATTGTGTGGTATAAAGAATTGGTATATTCAAAGTGCGATTGCAGTGTATATGTACAGGGAAACCACTCCATTTCAGGATGTTTCATTCTTCCTCTTTTTCCTAATTGCACTTCATGCATTCACAGAGGTAGTTGTATCGTTAGAAGATACTGTTTGGTGGAGCATTGATTTATTCAATTTTGTTAGCTGGTGCAAAACAAAGCTGCATAACTAGTTAATTAAAAAAAAATTGGGGACATATTTAATCAAGTTAGAACATGATATTAATATAGCATGAGTGAATAAATTTGACAGGCAATATGTAGCTGCTAACCTGAAATGTCTTTGCCATAAATTGCAAGGAATACTTGGCCTGAAGACTCTTGACTTTGGCCTGTATCGAAGACTTTAGACTTTAAAAATTCAGCACAGAAAAAGGGTCATTGGCCAACTGAGCCCGTGACGCCCAGCGATTATCCCCCTAGTAATATCACACTAGCATTATCCTACACACAAGGGACAATTTACAATTTTTTTAATCAAAGCCAATTAACCTGCAAACCTGTGTGTCTTTGGGATGTGGGAGGAAACTGGAGCACCTGGAGGAAACCCACTCAGTCACAGTGAGAACATACAAACTCTGTACAGACAGCACCTGTAGTCAGGATCCAACTTGAGACTCTGGCACTGTAAGGCAGTAGCTCTACTACTGCACCACTGTGCCACCCTGAAGGCTGAGAATTTTTGTTCATTCTATCATAGGTGAACTTACAAACTGATTTTTCTCAGTTATTCAGAGTGGCACTCGTTATATACTGAAAGCCATGTCACAATGTCAATATTATACATCTTTTTGCTGATTTAAATATATTAGATATATTTTATGCTGGTTAAAGTAAGGATATTTACTCTATAGTCCCAAATCTAAAACAATTACCTATTCTGAGAATTCAGAGGACCTCAGATTTTACATGTGGTTCTGCAGCATTTCATTTGAGTGAATTTATAAATCTACAATTAGTGCTTGCTTCAACACAAACCAACCTAAGATAACCTTTAGAGTTAAGAGAGGAATATCTCTCCTGTTAGTTAAACATCAATAATGAAACATAAAAAACCCCCCATCACTTTCCAGATCAATTATTAGTTAAAATGTTATTACTACAAACCCAAGAGTATGTGAGGGTTAGCCCCAAAGAACCACGTTACATATTCTATAAACCACAAGGTGCTGGAGGATCTCAGAGGGTCATGTAACATCTGTGGAGGGAATGGACAGGTAACTTATTGGGTTGGGGGCCATCTTCAGCCTCCAGTCTGAAGGAGGGACCTGACCCAAAACAAAGCCTGTTAATTCCCTCCAGACACGCTGATGTCCCCAGGACTTTGTGTTTTCTCCAAGTTTCCAGATTCTACAGTTTCTTGTGTACTATAAACCACATTGATTTGCACAAAAGCAAATGTGCAATGCAGAGCAGGAGTCACATTTGAATCTTGCTCACTAGTGCAATGAATGAAAGGAGAATCTCCCATGCAAATTTTGAGTGTTCACTCAGCAGATTTTTATCAGCAGTTAATTTAGAAGCACATTTTAAAAGCATCCAGCCAAATTGGCATTGGATCCTTTTTGTGTTAATATAAGAATAGGAAATGTCATTGATAATACCCTACCATTAATTAATAGCATCAGAAAGATGGCATTTTACTTTGTATTCTCATAATATTATCAACATGGTTTCTTTGTTTGGACGACACATTTCAACCATTGGTTTGTTTATTTCAGAGATCAATAAGATCAATAAAACGTACAAAAACCATTGAATTGAATATTGCTTTGTCATATCAGCAAAGTCAATGGGAAATAGGAAAATATATATTTTCCCATTGACCTTGTTTGAATTGTGAAATAATTTCTAAGCATGAATTAATGACTCCACATTTCTGAGCTGTGAATTAAATTCTCAATTGAAAAAAATTCAAATTAGAGCTGCTAGATTGTTTCACAATATTTTAATAATGAATTGTATTTCTTTGTGGCCCTTGTGGCTAAAGGGATCAGGGGATATGGAGAGAAGGCAAGTACGGGATACTGAGTTGGATGATCAGCCATGATCATATTGAATGGAGGTGCAGGCTCGAAGGGCCGAATGGCCTACTCCTGCACCTATTTTCTATGTTTCTATGTTTACTTTGAACACCAATGCTTCTCTGCAGCATGATGTCATATATTTACACTGTTTAGTCCATGAAGTGAATGGGTTCTCTGTGCTGTAGTGAGTAATTGTATTGAATAATTCAATGATTTTGCAGCTAAATCCTTAGGTTTGAGCTTGATGATTGAAAACAACTTTGAGGTTAAATTCTGTGAAAATGCTTTCATTAAGTACCAAAGTGCATAAGCAAACATTATATCTAAAATTTTATGGGTGATGATTAATGCTTGAAGATTGCACCATATCATTTAAGAACAGTGTTAGCATACTTAGAATGGTCTTGGCATTACAGTTTGATCTTTTATAATAAAAACAGAATGTCCGGTACAATCTCAAGACATCATCCACTTTGCATTACATAGATCAGCAATTCTATTCTAGAATATATGGAATATGGGAAGCAAGTCTAAGTCTTGTCTGTCATTCAATGCAATCATACATAATAAGTGTTCCAAATTTCCTTCAACTTTAATCTGTAGCAGTATTTTCTAAATTCATTTTTAAACTCCAGCATATGTTTTGATTATATTTTCTCTACCCTATTAGTTTCTTATAACTTTAATCAAATACCCAATAACTTGTTAACAGGGGAAGCACGGTGACACAGCTGGTAGAGCCGTTGCCTCACAGTGCCAAAGCTTGATACTGTGACACCACGTGCTGTCTGTGGAGCATGCACGTTCTCCCTACGACCACATGGGTTTCCTTCAGGTCCTCCAGTTTCCTCCCACATCCCCAAGACATGTAAGTTTGTAGGTTAATTGGCCTCTGTAAAATTGCCCCTTGTGTGCAAGGAATGGATGCAATTGTGGGAACATAGAACATAGTGTGACCGGGTCAGCCTGTTTGCAGTCTGTATCTTTCAGTCAATTTCAATCAATTTCAAGTGCTATCCAGGGAATAGATTCGTTCTTAATGATTCTTTTCTTTTTAATTGAACTCCAGGAAGTTCAAGCATCATTCTGAAAGATTTACATTATTCTCCCTTAAACAATAATTTATCCTTCCAAAGATGGAATGCCAGGAAACTGCGCATATTACTGCAGGTGTGGCCTTACTTATGCTTGGTATAAGTGGGAACATAACCGTTCTTTTATAATTTTCAGTAGTTCTGCATACTTTTAGATTGATGAACATTGATACCTTACTGCCTTTGAATCTTTTTCCCTTTATGCATTAACTGCACTGGGATATGTTGTTGTTACACTAAAGCCTGATGGAGAATAGATCATTAAGCAGTAACTAAAGGGCCCGTCCCACTTGGGCGTCATTTGCGTGTCACGCAGATGGCGCACGAAGATTTTGTACATCCCAAAATCCTGGGTCACCACGCATGCGTAATGCGCACCATGCGCACACCACGTGTGTCATGATGCATAAATGATGTCGCGTAAATTATGCGCAAATGACGCCCAAGTGGGACAGGCCCTTAAAGCTGTAGATTTTACAACTGGAATACAAATCTGAATCAGAATGAAGAAGTGTCCTTCCCCGAAACGTCGTCTATTCATATTCTTGAAAGATGCTGCCTGACCACTGAGTTACGCCAGCACTCTCTGTCCTTTTGTGTAAACCGTATCTGCAGTTTCTTGATTCTAAAATCTCAGCGCATATTGAAAGAATGGCTTCCTCTCTCGTTCAATGCATTAGGCTGAAGGCGGGAATGTCTTGTACATTGTGGTGTGCAAATGTCAATTAGCTGTTGATCACTTCCCCTCTTACCCTGTAAGCTATTGATTTTAATTATTACCCTGCAATTCCCTTTAACTGGGTATGAATAGTGCCAGTTCAACCGACTGCTCTCCAAATCTTTAATTTGTTCGCCAACAATCTACAAAATCTTTACAGAAGTTAGCTTTGGTTTTAAGTGCTTCTAATGAAGTGTAGCATAAATCAGGAAAATATATCCTCTGCCTTAATTGATGTATCCCATTAAAAAATTCCGATTTAACTCCCATCTACAGCCGATGTTTCCCTTCACTCTTTTTACACTTTTTGTTTCATAAGCAAGAATGACAAATGAATACAAGAATTCTGCTATAAAATAATTCTCAACTGCGTTATTTATTATTATTGTCATTATGATCCATTTAGTTGTGGAAGCAGCTTTTGGTCAATGTATATCTCACCCACCTCTTTAGGCAGTGAACCTAACTGCCTAATTTTTTTTCTGAAATAAGTAAGGCTTTTCAAAAAGCATCTGGTTATAACTGGAAACATAAAACATGTGAATAACTGATCTGGTTCTATTTTTATTGTTCTGTAAAACAAAAATGTGCACGAAGGCCTGTTTCCAAGCTGCATAACTCTACGACTCTAAGACAACTTGATACACATGTTATTTACAACAGAATTTTGCTCTAAAATAATCATCATCCCCCCTCAAATCCATTAAGTAGATAGCCTATCCAATATTAAAACTTTGTACTTAAAGAATTATTAAAATATGGCATACAAGCATGAAGTGAATATACTAAATGTCTATAACACATGAATAGCACCATTGCAGTATGCGATGCTACATTGCACGACAGAATCACAGAAGGCCACAGCAGGGAAGAAGGCCATTTGACCCACCAAATACATGCCTGCTCACTGCAGGAAGAATCTAGCTAATCCACTTCCCTTAGCCTTTGCTGCTAAACTTGTAAATCCTTTCCATTAATGGACTGATTCAGCTGTCTTCTGAATGCTTTGCTTGAGTCCTGCTCCTCCTCCAGAAAAGCATTTACAGATCCAAACCACTCATTACCTCAAATATTCTCTCCTAACAATTCGATCTTTTATCAATCATATTCATTCAATGTCATCTGGTTCTTGCGCCTTTTGCCAATGAGAGCAATTGTTTCCTCTATCTACTCTGATGCCTTCCTTAATTTAAAATGTTTTTGCTCGATCTCCCCTTTAGCTCTGTTGCAGGCAGAACACCATTCACATCCCCAGCTCATCCACTTGACACTAGATACAAAATGCTGGACTAACTCAGCAGGTCAGGAGAAAATGAATAGGTGATGTTTCGGGTCGTGACCCTTCTTCAGACTGATTATTGGGGGGAGGAACTGGAAGCAAGAAAAGATCAGGACAAATCAGGTCTGGCAACAGATGACATCAGGCAGGGAGGTTCCCTGGCAGGCTGATTGTTGGCTAGGTGCGGTGTGAGCCCAAGAGAGAGACATTACGAACTGTGGTACCTGTTAACCAACTTTTAATGGAGGAAGGGTTTTAACCGTCCTTTAATGGAGGTCCCCCCTACAATCAGTCTGAAGAAGGTTCCTGACCTGAAATATCACCCATCCTTACCTGCCAAGTTACTACAGGACTTTGTGTCTATTTTTGGTATACACGAGTATCTGCAGTTTTATTTCAGCCGCTTGGTGAAGTTTGTTGTCCTTGGAATGATTCTCAGAGGCAGAATGACTCTGATTCTGACTGGTAAAGAAGAAATATAAAACAGATTTGGTAAAGGAGATCCATGCAGCCCCTTTACAAGCAGTATGAAAAGTTTGACAGAAGTAGAAACAAGGAACTGAAGATGCTAATTTATTTTAAAAAGGGAGCAAAGTGCTGGAGTAACTCAGCAGGTCAGGCAGCATCTCTGAACATGCATGGGTCAAAAATTTGAGGCGAGAAATATTGATGACTGACCTAGACATGTCGTGCTGGGTAAAAATCTTGAGAAACATATCTGCTTATGAAAGGCAGTCATTGCCAAGAAATGGTTAGCCAAATGACATTGTCTTTTTTGCTTCTTTGTATATTTCAAAAGGTGTATTTTCAGAATTTATTTTCGGATAAACATCCATGAACTATTACAAGAAGAAAAAAAAGAGTTATTGGATTCGCATTCTGGGAAGGTTTTTCAATGCAGTCGAATTGATAGGTATATTACAGTTAAAGTTAAAATATACTATGATGTACTTTAACCGGTACCTTCTTTTTTTGCAGGTGAAACAACCAAACGCTGACTGGCATTTCTCACAGGCTCACAGAGCAGAACTAAACAGGTATCATTTATTATTTTATTTGTTTCTGTGTTGTAAGCCTTGTGCAAACCTTTTGAGGAACTCAGGGGGAAGGAAACGGGCAGACAACGTTTCGGTTCAGGGACTTTACTCAAACCTGAAACGCTCCTGGCCAATTTCCTTCCACAGATGCTGCCTGACCCACCGAGTTCCTCCAGCAGTTTGTTTATTCCTCAAGTTTACAACATCTGCAGTCTCTTGTGTATCCAGCCGCTTATGTTCCTTTCCAAACTTCATGCTTGTTATTATTGCTGGAAATGTATAATGATAATGGCCCTATTAAATATTCCATGAGGTCGTGTTTGAGGTTTTTAGTTTTTTTAGTCTGGAGAAACAGCGTGGAAACAGGCATCAGCCAGCAATCACCGTACTTTAGCACTATCCTACACACTAGGGACAATTTACAATCTATTACCAAAGCCAATTAACCTACAAACCTGTATGTCTTTTGAATGTGGGAGGAAACCGGAGCACCCGGTGACAACCCATGCGGTCACGGGGAGAAAGTACAAAGTAGATCCGGAGTCAGGATCTAACTCATGTCTCTGGGGCTGTGAGACAGCAACCCTACCACCGTGCTGCCTAGTATTTCATTAAACTCTTGTTGATCTCTTCAAATTTCGGCTGCATTCATAAAATATTAAGAGCTTATGCTCCCTCTGACATCAGACAGCAATTTATTTAATTCATCTGCAGGATATGCTCATTGCAGGCAAGGTAAGCATGATTCACACATTGCTAATTACTCTTGAGTTAAGTGCTTGCCAGGCGATTTCTAAGGACATTTAAAGTAAAAAGCATTGCTGTGCATCTGGAAACAATTACAGGGCAGCCTCGTTAAGGATGACAGATTTCCTTCTGCAAAAATTATTGATGAACTACCTGCATTTTAAGGAAGGTTCAGATGTTTGAGGGATATCATCACCCATGCTAATTTGTATTACAGTGACTACTAAATGAACTAAATTTATATCACTAAGGTACAACATTGAGTTAAATTATAGATGCTCCCTGACATGCCTGAAGGTTATGTCCTGTGGACCCTTGCGTAAGTCGGATGTTACATGTCAGAAATGGAAGTCTTACTGTGCATAGATAAATTTGACATGAAGACCACGTGGGAGCTCCGACGCGGAGACCATGGTGAGTTCCAACGTAGAGATCACAGGACAGCTCTGACACAGAGACCATGGGGGAGCTCTGACTCAGAGACCACATGGGCTTCAGTGGGCTTAAAGAATGCTTTACGTAATGCTTGTACAAGAATGATTCCAAGAATGAGTGGGTTAGCATATGATGAGCCTCTACTCGCTGGAGCTTAGAAGGTTGAGGGGGGACCTCATTGAAATTTACAGAATAATGAAAGGCATAGATAGAGTGGATGTGGAAAGGATGTTTCCACCGGTGGGGGAGTCTAGGACCAGAGGTCATAGCCTCAAAATTAAAGGGCGCTCATTTAGAAAGGAGGTGAGGAGGAACCTCTTCAGTCAGAGAGTAGTTAATCTGTGGAACTCATTGCCACAGAGGGCTGTGGAGGCCAAGTCAGTGGATATTTTTAAGGCAGACATTGAAAGTTCTTGATTAGAACGGGTGTCAAGGGTTATGGGGAGAAGTCACGAAAATGGGATTAGGAGGCAGAGATCAGCCATGATTGAATGGCGGAGTGCACTCGATGGGCCGAATGGACTAATTCTACTCCTATAACTGTGAACTTGTAAGTGCAAGTTTACGTAAATCGCTTATTCCATAAGTCGGGGAGTATCTATAATTTCATTTGATTGTCAATGGCCTGTGGATTTATTGTCAAGTAACTAGTGCGGCCTGCAAAATGGTGCCAGTCAGTTTAGTTGCGAAGGAATAATCTCAGTTTAGTTATCAGCCTATTATCTGAAATATTAAGTACTGAAGTGATGTACAAGGGAAGATATGTTGTCTGCTTTAAAAGTAATAAAGAGCACAGAGATATTACACATCAATTCTGAAGGACTTGACACATCTTAGTTGGAGATAAAAACAATTAAGAAAGGAGAGAGTTCGCACAAACAAAGAACTTGTTAAATGATTGAGATGTTAAAGAGGATGTGTCGGAAACACCACACTGAAAATGTGAGGCTGCAGCACATTTGTAGAACAGCAGAGTGGCGCATCTGGTAGAGCTGCTGCCTCACAGTGCCAGAGACCAGATTTTATCCTGACTTCGGGTGCTGTCTGTGTGGAGTTTAGAGAGAGTCAAGAGTGTTTTATTATCATGGGTCCCAGATAGGACAATGAAATTCTTGCTTGCTGCAGCACAACAGATTATGTAAACATAGTACATAACGGGAGGGGGAAAGTTCAGTTTGTGTATATATAAACATGCATGCATACTCAATAAATAAACAAATATAGTGCAATAATAATAATAGTCTGTTGTATTTCAGAGCTTATTTGTTGTCGTGTTTAATAGCCTGATGATTGTCGGGAAGAAGCTGTTCCTGAACCTGGACGTTACAGTTTTCAGGCTCCTGTACCTTCTTCCCGATGGAAATGGTGAAATGAGTGTGTGGCCAGGATGGTGTGTGTCTTTGATGATGTTGGCTGCCTTTTTGAGGCAGCGACCGATAGATCCCTTCGATGGTGGGGAGGTCAGAGCAGGTGATGGACTGGGCAGTGGTCACAACATTTTGCAGTATTTTCCGCTCCTGGACTTTCAAGTTGCCAAACCAGGCCTCGATGTAACCAATCAGTATGCTCTCTCCTGTGCACCTGTAGAGGTTCAAGAGAATGCTCTTTGACATACTGAATGTCCGTAATCTTCACAGGAAGTAGAGGCGCAAATGTGTCTTATTTTAATTGCATCAGTGTGCTGGGTCCATGAAAGATCTTTGGAAATATGCACGCCCAGGAATTTGAGGTTTTTGACCCTCTCCACCATTGTCCCATTGATATAAACAGGATTGTGGGTCCTCATCCTTCCCCTTCCAAAGTCCACAATCCATTCCTTCTTTACCCTGGGTTACATGTTTATCCTATGACTGCGTGAATTTCAACACAGCTCAAACCATCACACAAGCAAATCTCCCTTCCATTGACTCAATTTACACTTCACGTTGCCTTGGCAATGCCACCAACATAATCAAGGACGAGTCTCACCCCGGTCACTCCCTCTTCTCCCCTCCCCAATCAGAGATGGCGGGATTGTCATATGCTGAGAGAATGGAGCGGCTGGGCTTGTACACGCTGGAGTTTAGAAGGATGGGAGGGGATCTTATTGAAACATATAAGATTGTTAAGGGTTTGGACACGCTAGAGGCAGGAAACACGTTCCCAATGTTGGGGGAGTCCAGAACCAGGGGCCACCGTTTAAGAATAAGGGGTAGGCCATTTAGAACGGAGATGAGGAAACACTTTTTCTCACAGAGAGTTGTGAGTCTATGGAATTCTCTGCCTCCGAGGGCGGTGGACGCCGGTTCTCTGGATACTTTCGAGAGAGAACTAGATAGGGCTCTTAAAGGTAGCAGAGTCAGGGGATATGGGGAGAAGGCAGGAACGGGGTACTGATTGGGGATGATCAGCCATGATCACATTGAATGGCGGTGCTGGCTCGAAGGGCCAAATGGCCTACTCCTGCACGTATTGTCTATTGTCTATTGTACAGAAGTGTCAAAATGCACACAACAGATTCAGGGACAATATCTTTCCAGCTGTTATCAGGCAACTGAATCAAAGGTTCAAATGTCAGTTTATTGTCACATGTACCAATTAAGGTACAGTGAAACTCGAATTATCATCCTATGAACAACAGGAGAGTGGTGCTGATCTACTACCTATCTCACTGGAGACCCTTAGTCTATTTTTAATCAGACTTTACTGGACTTTATCTTGCACTAAATATTATTCCCTTTATCATGTATCTGTACACTGTGAATGCCTTGTAATCATGTATAGTCTTTCCACTGACTGGTTAGCACGCAACAAAAGCTTTTCACTGTACCTCGGTGCATGTGACAATAAACTGAACTAAACCAAACTATTTGCTTTCTGAAATAGTGTAGCACGATTGGCAATACATGTTAGTAATTACATCCACACTGAAAACTTGTGATGGGATAAAAAAATTCCTTATATGCGGAATAATCAGTGCTTGGAATGGTTGGCCAGATCAGATGGTGGGAGGAAAATCTTGGGATCACTTCAAAATTGCTCAAACACAACAATGACGACAGAAAAGGGATGTACAATTTTCCAGGGAATGAGGGTTTTAAATACACATTTTTTTTTTGTCCTTATTCTTAATATCTTCAATTTTCATTCCTAAAAAAAGCTGCAAAATATAACACCAAGCAAAGTGTCCCCAACAGTAACGAACTGACAAGTACAATTAGGTTTCTTTTTATGCGTTGTAAAATAACATTTTCCATTATCTCATTTACAAATAAACTTGAGTTAATTTTTGCTTGCATCCAATATTTTTTTTTTGTCACAGACTGTTCCTATTGCTCTGCTTTAGGGCAGCACATCAGTGCAGCGGTAGAGTTGCTGCCTCACTCGGGTTAGATCCTGACTACAGATGCTGTCTGTGCAGAGTTTGGACATTTTCCCTGCAACTGTGTGGGTTTCCTCTGGGTGCTCCGGTTTCCTCCCACATCCCGAAGATCTGCGGGGTTTTAGGTTAATTCGCTTCTGTAAAAACTGTCCCAAGACATAGAACTAGTGAACAGGTTTACAAAGATTGGTGTGGACACAGTGGGCCGAAGGGCCTGCTTCCCTAGGCTAAATCTCTAGGCTAAAACTAAATTAAACCAAAACTACCCCCATAAATGTTATGGGGTGTGGGGGGAGTACGATAATTGGTAGTGGGGGAGGGGGGAGGGGGACTAACTATTTGGTATATGTGTTCATACTGATCTCAGTTTGAATAGCTAATTCTGTAGGTTTAGTTTAGAGATGCAGCATATAAACAGGCACTGAGTCTGCACCGGTGGGCGGCGCGACTCTTGTCAGCAGCGGCCTCTGCAGTCCGTCTGTGTTTTTTTTATTTTTTGTCTCGTTTTTATGTCGTTTTTGTTATTTTTTTTGTTGGGGTATGTGTGTGGGGGGGTGGGGGGGAGGGGGTAACTTTAAAATCTTTCCCTGCACGGGAGACCCGACCTTTTCTTTGTCGGGTCTCCGTTGTCGTTGGGGCTGCAACGTGGAGCGGCCTCCAACAGGAACGACCTGGGGCTCCAGTTGTGGAGCTGCCGACTACTCACCTCACCGTCGCGGAGTTGGCCGAGTCCGGAGCGGGTGGAGCGGTGGTGGAGCGCTGCTGCCACCCGACCCCCGGAGTTTCGGAGGCTGCAACTGCGGGTCTGGCGGACGGCGGCACCGGGAGCGCGGGTCCCTGCTGGGAGACCGCTTTTCGGGGCTTCCGCAACGGCGACTTCTCCCGCCCGAGTTGCGGGGTTGAAGAGCTCCAGGAGCGGGGCCTTACAGCACTGCCCCGCGCGGCTTGGAATGGCCGCGGGACTTTGCGAGCGCACGCCGGGGGCTCTAACAACAAGACCCGGTGCGCGACCTTGCATCACCCGGCGTGGCTTTAATGGCCGCGGGACAATCGCCATCGCCAGCCGGGGGCTTTGACTTTGACTCTGACATCAGGGGGGGGGGGGGGGGGAAGAGTGCAGTGGAAAGATAAGTTTTTTTGCCTTCCATCACAGCGATGTGATGGATGTTTGTGTAAATTGTGTTGTGTCTCAGGTCTTTTTGTTTTGTAATGTATGGCTGCAGAAATGTCATTTCGTTTGGACCTCAAGGGGTCCAAATGACAAATAAATTGTATTGTATTGTATTGTATTGTATTGTATTGTATTGTATTGTATTGTATTGTATTGTATTGTACCGACCAGCAATCACCCATACACTAGTTATATCCTATACAGTGGGGGCAATATACCGAAGGCAATTAACCAACTAACCAGTACATCTTTGGAATGTGGGAGAAATCCGGAGCACCCGGAGAAACCCCGCATGGTAACAGGGAGAACATACCAATTCTATCCAAGCAGCACTTGCAGTCAGGATCGAACCCGGGTCTCTGGCTCTGTAAAGCAGCAACTCCTCTGCTGAGCCATTGAGCCAATGTAGGCATTATATTCATTTCCACTTCATCCACAGCTTTAGGTATCCGTTGATGCCTAAGACAATCTGTAAAGTGGTCATTAATCTGAGGATGCTTTTTAATTTTGCTCAGCATTGTAAAGCTGAGGCTAAATGATGCATGGACACATTATGCGAGCTTGAGTAAAACTGAAATTTTAATTTAGAACTTTATGTTTTTAATGTTTAATAACTTTCCATGCTCCTTACTAATGTAACAAATGTTCACTGGTAGAAAGCAGATGTTCCTAATTACCTTACTTTTTAATAAATAAAAGATGGATTTGGTTGGGGTCAGGAACGGAAAGCAACATTTCCTGGTCCTGAAGGCACAGTAATTAAACGATAATAGTTCAAATAGACACCACACACATACAACTTAAAATGTCCCATCTGGAGGCAGAGGGCACAGCAAACTACTGTGTGGTGGTGCAAAAACGTATGCCTTCATTTTATTGCATGTTTATTTAGTCTTTTTGTGTTTATGCTCGGTATAATCCGCAATCTAATAAGAAATACGCTGCAAATCAGTCAGCTGGTGAGGGGGAGGAATGGATTTAGTAAATAAGCCAATCAACTGACCTTTCTGTCCTGGGCCTCCTCCTCTGTCAGAGTGATGCCATAAGCAAATTGGAGGAACGGCAACTCATATTTCGATTGGGCAGCTTATAACCAAGCGGTATGAAGATGACTCCGTTCCTCCCCCACCCTAGCCATCCTGCTAGATTCACTGTTTGTGTCTCTTTATTATCACCTTCTCCATAGCCAACAATGACCCATTGTAGGCTCCACCATTCCTGAGTCATCGGTGCCAGGCTCTGATTTGTTCAGTATCTTTTCATGCCTTTGGTTTCCTGCTCCCCTGACTCTCAGTCTGAAGAAGGGTTTCAACGCGAAATGTCACCCATTCCTTTTCTCCAGAGATGCTGCCTGGCCAGCAGAGTCACTCCAGTATTTTGTGCCTGTTTTCAGTGTAAACCAGCCTCTGAAGTTCCTATGACTCAGGAATGGTGGAGCCTACAATGATCCATTGTTGGCTATGGAGAAGGTGATAATGAAGAGACACGAACAGTTATATTGATATCTATTTAGAATATTTTTGATCAGCATGGCACGATGAATATAGGGTGGCACGGAGGAGCAGTGGTAAATTTCCTGCCTTATAGCAACAGAGACCTGGGTTCGACCTTGACTATGGGTGCTTGTCTGTATGGAGTTTGTACATTCTCCCCATCATCTGCGTGGGTTTTCTGTGGGATCTCCGTTTTCCTCCTATACTCCAAATACATACAGGTTTGTGGACTAATTGGCTATGTATGGTTGTAAAGTGTCCCCCATGTGTATAGGATAGCATTAACGTGTGGGGATCACTGGTCAGCATGGACTTGGTGTGCCGAAGGGCCCGTTTCCGTGCTGTGTCTCTAAACTAAGCTTGTAGGGTAAAGAGCCTGTTCCTGTGCTGTTCCATGTTCTATTATTGATCAGTGACCATGCTTCTTGTTGCATCTGCAGTTCCCAGTATCTGGAGGAGGAAGGAGCACGACGTGAAATACAATGTGAAGTCCAGCGTGAGGTGCAGCGGGACGTGCAGCGCGAGCCACTGCGTGACGAGCCCTGCGAAGCACCGCGCAATATTCAGCGTGACGTGCCGCGTGACTCGCACTGCGACGGGCAACGTGCTGCGGAGAATGATCCTGGCGGACCGAGGAAACCCATGTGCGCACGGCCTCCAGCCATCCCAGGTTAGTGTTGGACAAACGACAACGTGCGTGTTGGAGATGAACTCTCAGATAAGTGAAAGCAGCAATAACCATCCTCAGCCTTTCTATTTACAGCTATGATAGAAAAGTGGAGTCACTGCTAAACTAGGCTGATTACTGAGATACGAGTAAATAGTAGTTAATAAGCTAAAGAATAACTGAGTGAATATTCGTTTTCAAAAATGTTTTCTCCTCTATCTTAGTAGAGATATGAAACATCTAGAATGAATCCTTGGCAAAATAACTTTATACATCTAGTTAAGTAGCAGCAGCTCAATGGAAAAATAAGTGTCGCTTCATGTAGTTTGTGAGGAAACTCGGAAAAATGTTATTTGGGGCAAAAGATTGAAGATTAGGATTACCTGTATTTTATGAAAGAAGATTTGCATGGGAAATAATTTACAGGCACAAGGGTTCATAATCTAAAAGCAATTAGTCACTTGCCATCTCTGTGTTTCAGGTAGCCACCAATGTAAAGTTCATCTCTCTTACTGATTAGCCTGAAATTCCTGTGAGAGTCATAGTCCAAGAGATGCAACTTATCATGGGATAGGTTTAGGTCAATGAGACTGGTTGCAAATATTGAGCAATTATCTATTATCAAAGTATCTATGAAATTCAATGGTCAATGGTTCTTAGTTGTCACATGTACAAACATACAGTGAACTTTTTTTGCATGCAGTTTGGTGAAGTATAGCCATACCTAAGCACATCCCTAATTAGTACAAAGTACATAGAAATTGTCATCTGAGACCGCATGCAGGAGTTGCCAGGTTTTGGCACAATTATCAAAATCCAGTCAAGTCTGCGCATTTGGTCTCCTGGAGCGGCGCCCGATCCAGGCGAGCCCCAGGCTGTTGCAGCCGTCGTCTCCATCCGGATCATCCAGCGAACCGTCGTCACTCCCCTCACCCGACCAGCCTTTGTGCACCAGGGGCGCCTCCCGCAGCCGACATTGAGGGTGCGGAAGGTAAGAACCTGGTTCATTCTTTTACCAGTCCCTGCTCTTGCATACGCAATCACCAGCTCCCTCCATCAACCTGTATTTTACTCCTCCTTTCTACTTCTAACATCCTCTTTCCTGTATTTTACTGCATTTGTTAACAGATTGAAAATTGACAACAAAAAAATTAAAAAGCCTCACAAATTTCCCTGACACATTTTACCATCAAAGCATTGTAATAGTGCCAAGGGGCAAAAGAAGGGGCAAAATAAATAATGTGCCCCAAATGTTGAAGGAATACAGTTATACAGAATACAATTGTCCACAAAATATTAGTAAATTTATCAGGAATTAAGCATCTAGATTTGTGGAATGCATGAAAAAGACAAGAACCGCAAGGCTGTTCAAATAAATAAAATGGGGTGTTGGAAACACTTGACAAAAAAAGATGTTAATTTGATGTAAAAAATTAACTTATTCGTTTTTTACCGTAGTAAAACAATGCACTTGTTGGCAATCTCAAATAAAGGCAGAGAGTGCTGGAAATCTTTAATAGGACATGAAGTATCCGTGGAGAGAGAAATAGAGTTAATTTTTCATGTTGATTATTTTTCAGATCATTTACTTGAAAAATTAACTCTGTTCTTTTTCTCACCACCTGTTGTCTAGTCTGTTGAGTATTTCTAGCATTTTCTGCTTTGTATTTTTTTTAATAGTCTAGATCGGTTTAGTTAGTTTAGTTTGGTTTATTATTGTGACATGTTCCATGGTACAGTAAAAAGTTTTTTAGTTGTGTACAATCCAGTCAACGAAAAGACTATACATGATTACAATCAAGCCGTCCACAGTCTACAGATACACGATGAAGGGTAGTAGTATTTAGTGTGCATAGTTAGTGGAAGAAAATCTGTTGTGAAGTAAAGATTTACGAGGAGTGGGGCGATTGTAATGAATGATAGCAGATCCACTTTTGGGACTACCCCGCAAAGAGTCATCTGACTTTGGCGCCATCATGTTCCTTTCCGGCCCCATCTTGTTCCCTTCATTCTGAATTAAGTAAATTCATTTTCAGGGCCAGAGAGTTTATTTAGCAACAATTATCGCATATTACACCATTTTAACTCTGAGTATAATGGCCCATACTTTTTTCAGTTGCTTTTGATGTAGATGGTGAGCAAATTCCTAATGTTTATGGCATTGCAATCATTTCAGTTCTCCATCTGTTTGGACAATTGCAACAGCATACCCTATGGAGGAGTAACATGTCTCAAGAGAGGAGCTTTGTGTTTAACTGCACATGTTTGGGTGCATGAGGTTGCTGTCTGATTTGCCCTATAATAACAGCAAGTAGTAAATTATAGTAAAATACAAGGCTTGTATTTTGGCCCATGGATTTAGTGAGTCACTGAACTACAAATACATCTCAATTTCCTCCCGGCAGTCAGGCACCATATATGAAACAGGCTTTTGCCTTTGGTAAAGAATTATTAAACATGTTAAACAGGGAGACACAGTGACACAACGGTAGTGTTGCTGCCTTACAGCGTCAGAAACTCGGGTTTGATCCTGACCACAAGTGCAGTCTGTACGGAGTTTGTATGTCCTTCCCATGACCAGCTTGGTTTTTTTTTAGGTCTCCGATTTCCTCCCACACTGTAAAGACATACAGGTTTGTAGGTTTAATGTGTTTAAGAAGGAACTGCAGATGCTGGAAAATCACCAAATAACAGCACCTCATATTCCGCTTGGGGAGTCTGCATCCTGGGGGCATGAACATTGAATTCTCCCAATTTTGATAGCCCTTGCTGTCTCCTCCCCTTCCTCAGCCCTCGGGCTCCTCCTCCTCCTTTTTCCTTTCTTTTCCCCGCCCCCCATCAGTCTGAAGAAGGGTTTAGGCCCGAAACTTTGCCTATTTCCTTCGCTCCATAGATGCTGCTGCACCCGCTGAGTTTCTCCAGCATTTTTGTGTACCTCAGGTTTGTAGGTTAATTGGCTTCAGTAAATTTGTAAATTGGCCCTGGTGTGTGTAGGATAGTGTTAATGTGTGGGGATCACTAGTCGGCATGGACTTGGTGGGCCGAAGGGCCTGTTTCCGCACTGTATCTTTGAATTAAATGGAAAAAATATCTCAATCTCCTCAAATGACAGTCAGGTATCATATATTAAACAGATTATTGCCTTTAGTAAATAAATATTAAACATGTCCATGAATCTCTCACTGTGGGGGCCTTTGGAAGGGAAACTGGCCATTCTTAGGAAGAACAAACAGGATGTAAGCTAGGCCTGGCTTCATTCCAATGGTTCTTCCTCTTTAATAAATAATAAAAACATAGATACGATGACATGTTATGAACAAGTTAGGAAAGAGCAGATGAAAGCAACAGTTAGCATAAGGCTTTTGTCTTCGGCTATGTCAAGGTAAACTCACCAAATAATTTCTAAATTTGGAAGTAGTTATAATCCAAACGTTTGTGTGATATTTTTGGAAAAAGCTAACTGCACAGTGAAGTCCAAGATCAGTTAGAATGACAGAATGCTACGGGGCAAAATAGAAACATATGTTGCATTTCCTGTTCTTGGGATTTATCTGTATCTCAGCAGGAACAATTTAGGGGCCAGACAAGGGATATTCAGTTTATATAGTAAGTAGTATAAACTATACATTTTCTTTCAGTGAACTCCACATTATGCCACTTTCTCTCATAATAAGTTCATGTAATTGGAGCTGAATTTAGCCATTCGGCCCGTCGAGTCCTGTTCCCTTCTATTAAATCATGGCTGATCTATCTTTCCCTCTCAACCCCATTCTCCTGCCTTCTCCCCATAACCTTTGATACCCTTTCTAATCAAGAATCTGTCGATCTGCACTTTAAAAATATTAGTGACACAGACTTGCCTTCATCAACTGCTGTAGCTTTATAGGACTTCAGTTAGCGCCGTTTGACGTAAAAATGGAGAAAACATACATTGTTGGAAATGTAGGTTCAGAGGCGGGAAGCCACGTCGCAAAGCTAATCAAATACACACATTCCCAACTTGAAAATACATCTGTCAATTTCAGCTTACACATTGGAGATGGTTATTTACTTATTTTACAATCTATTTACAGTCTGACAAATCCCGCATATCTATTTCATCTTCAAGATGAGTTTAACAGAAATATTAAAGACAGACACAAAGTGCTGGAGTAACTCAGCAGGGCAGGCAGCACGTTAACACATCAGTGCACTGCAGATGTCCCAAGTGCTTTTAGCAGAAGGCTGAACCATTGCCTCCTTTTGGGAATAACTAATTACAAACTTTTCCCCAGGCTGATCTGTGAATGTTTCATCGAAAGATCTGCCCCATTAGATTCTACAATCTGCAGTCTATTTTGCGTAACCACACAGTTTTTAAAGAACTGGAGATGTATCATTCGATTTCTTCAGAATATCCTGAACTTCATTTTGTAACCATTTAACATTAGGATATTTACTTTAGTTCAGACTATTCAATTATGACAACTGGCATTTGGAAACTCATGTGAGAAATCATGGCATTTGGAAACTCATGTGAGAAATGTAGGACTTTATTCATTTGAACACAGGAGGATGAGGGGTGATCTTATAGAGGTATATAAAAAACATGAGAGGAATAGATCAGGTAAATGCACAGTCTTTTGCCTAGAGTAGGTGAATCGTGAACTGGTGGTCTTTGGTTTAAGGTGAGGGGGGAAAGATTTACTGGGAGACTGAGGGGTCATTTTTGAATACAGAAGGTGGTGGGTTTATGGAACGAGCTGCCAGAGGAGGAAGTTGAGGCACGTACTATCATATCATTTAAGACATAGTTGGACAGGTGCATGGATAGAGTAGGTTTAGAGGTTATGGGCCAAGTGCAGGTAGGTGGGGCTAGTGTAGATGGGGCACATTGGTTGGCATGGGCAAGTTCAGTCGAAGGGCCCGTTTCCACACTGTGGAAAAAAACTCTGACCAGAACTTAATTCTGTAACCATTTAACATTAGGATGCATGCCTAAGTTCAGTCCCTTCAATTATGATGACATGCATTTGGAAACTTAGAGGAGAAATAGCTGCACATATGTGCTAACAGGAAGATGCAAAACTCCAAGGTCTCTGGGCTGCCGCGCTTAATTCAGGACATGCAGTGTAGCTCTGTGTGAAGGATATTGTGTTCTCCACAGTGTAACTAGATTCTCAGCTTGTATTCACACCATGACAGCAATGTGATTTCATTCAGCAGTAACACTATGATTGCTGTACATTTGCAGTGTCACTTCCAACTTGGGGACTAAGCTGGCAGTGGCACTAATCACAATGAAGTTTACAGAAGCAGTAAGCTTCATTGTGACACCAATTTGGGCCTTGCCCTGCTATTTGCTTCATACAGGGACACTTTTAACTGTATACTCTATCCAGGCCTAAGTTGCACATGGATCGCTTATATGCTGCAGACATCTTGTTGCGGCTAAAAGACTACAGGAGAGTTAGAGATTGATCAGTCACTACCTCTCGCACTTTAGGGTTTAGACCTTGTTTGGAAGAGAGGTAGTTACCTAGAATGGATGGGATAGTGAAGTCAGACAGGCCAGCATCATTTCTACAGTAGATGGACCCAAACTGCTGCAGTAACTCAGGGGGTCAGCCAGAGTTTACTTTAGTTTAGTTTAATTCAGTTTAATTTAGTTTAGTTTAGTTTATTTTCACGTGTGCCAAGGTACAGTGAAAAGCTTTTGTTGCATGCTAACCAGTCAGCAGAAAGACAATACATGATTAAAAGTGAGCCATCTACAATGTACAGACACATGAGAACGGGAATAACGTGAATAATAGCTCAGGAGTGCTCTCTCGTTGTTGGTGGAGTGGTTCAGTTGCCTGCTGATAACAGCTGAGAAGAAACTTTCCCTGATGCTGCCTGACCCATTGAATTACTCCAGCATTTTTTTGTCTATCTTTGGTATAAACCAGCATCTGCAGTTCTTTGTTTCTACCATTTCAACAATATCTTGCCACATCAAAAATAATGTTATCTTTGCACAGCCAATGTATTAGTTGTCTCTAATGATCTCTTTAAGAATCATTCCTCATTGGATACAAATGGGTGAGTAGATGCAGTTACCAATCTATACTTCAAATTTGTATGAACATGATGCCAAGACCAACTCTTACCTGTGTTCACACAATCCAGATCCCTCTATTCCCTGCATAGTCAATGCCTATCCAAAAGTCTCTTAAATGCCACTATTGTATCTTCTTCAACCACCATCCCTGGCAGTGCATTCCAGGCAATCTGCACCCTCCATGTAAAAAACATGCCGCGCACAACTTCTTTAAACTTGACCCTTCTCACCTTAAATATGCCCTCAAGTATTGCAGTTTTCCATCCGAAGAAAAAGGCCCTGACTGACCACCCTATCTATGCCTCTCATGATTTTATATACAATATATGTAACCCACTTTCACACCACTACCATGGTGGCTCTAAAGGATTAAAAGCATTACCTCAGGATAATGTACATTTGTAGGATTAATGACTGCTGTAGCTAAAGAAAAGGAGAAGAAGAAAGTTCAAGAAATAAAGATAATTTTAACCTTCACTAAGAGTAACATATAATAGGAGATAAAATTACTTGTAATTCTAAGATATCCTTACCCTTCCCATCCCTATTTTTCAACACAGTCATCTATTCTATACTCCAGAACCTATTACCTGTATCCTTATAAATCTGTTGTAGTTAAGTCTCTCCTGCCTGCCCATCATCTGCCATGACGCATATTTTGCATGATTTTATATTCGATATTATTAGAGTGACACAACCCAAAATAACATTTCATTAAATTTCACAGAAGATGGAAGGCCTGCAGAGAATAAAAATTGAGCAAATTTTGCAGAATCTTCTAAAGATTATAAATTCATAAGGAAATCAGATTTGGTTACATGCATTATAGGACAAGGCGTTAGTGTCTTAAGAGATACAGTGAAGAAACAGGCCCTTCGGCCCACCAAGATCGCATCAACCAGTGATCACCCCATACCCTAACACTATCCTACACACTAGGGACATTTTACAATTTTTTCACCGAAGCCAATTAACCGATAAACCTGCACGTCATTAGAGTGTGGGTGTCAACCCCAACTCCGTAGATAGGATCAAAACCGGGTCTCTGGCGCTGTAATGCAGCAACTCTACCGCTGTGCCACTGTGCCATCTTCTGTCTCTCATTTTCAAGGAGCTTTTAATTTAATCTGTTATTTCAGAAATGAGAACTTCGGATGTAACGAAACATCTGCTGCTGTTTTATTGAGCTGAACACCAGTTTCTCTCATTGGCTGGGTTTTGGGCGAGACTGCAGTATGCACCATTTGAAACATGCTGTTAAAAACTAAGCTCCTCCACCAATATTTCAGAATAATTTCAAAAGCTATTTCTAAATATGCTCAATTTTGATTTCTTAATTTTACACTTGGTCAGATTTAATGTTTTAAACTCACAAATGATCTCCGATAAGATGTTGAGCCCAATATGCTCAGAATAGGATACATTGAATATCATATTAAAATATGCCTTCAAATTGTAAGCAATACAGCACATAAAGAGGCCACTTGAACACCAAGCACGTGCTGACAATAAACCTAACATTTACAATTGTCCTATATTAATCCCATTTTTATAAGCACTTCCTTCTCATAATGTATCTCACAATTAATATTAGTTGTGTTTCCAATTCAAAATGGTGCATTATTCTGTAGCCTGAGGGTGGTAAATCCGTAGAATTCATTGCCATGGACGGGTTTGGAGGTCAAGTCATTTGGTAATTTTAAAGCAGAGAGACAGGTTTGTGATTAGCAAGGCTGTCGAAGGTTATGGGAGAAGGCACAAGAATGGGGTTGAGAGGGAATGATAGATCAGCCATGATTAAATGGCAGAGTAGACTCGATGGGCTAAATGGCATAATTCTGCACCTATGAACAGTACAGCACAGGAACAGGTCATTCAGCCCTGTTATATAATCTACCCAATATTTTAATATGTTACTTGTGTTCATTCTGATTTCCTGGAATTATAGGTGTTACCCTCTTTATAGCAATCCCTATGATTGCCCACTCTTCTTTTAAATTGATTAGGTGCATTAATATTGCATATTTTAATTATGTCCTGGAACCTGGATCAGATCTCAGAAAATGCTTAATCTTCAATTATGACCTGGCAAAATGTGCAATGATATTTATTTTCATCAAACGTTTCCTGCCATGTTGAGTCTATGGGTTTGGGATATTAATTAGTAAGGAGACATGTGCAGATTAAGGAAGAGAAAGGTTGTCATTATGGTCACATGGTTGGCTGCCATTTTAGGTTTGCTGAAAGCTAAAGACAGGAAGGCAACTGAGTTGTTCCTGGTTAACATTGCCCAAAGGTCAAAGGTTTCGGGGAGAAGGCAGGAGGATGGGTTTGTGAGGGTAAAATAGATCAGCCATTAGCTGCCATTTTAGATTTGCAAAGAGTTCTCTACAGAAGTACAAAACAAGCAACACTTCCATTTGTACTATTGCTTCTTGGAAGAATGTGCGTTACAGCAGTTGAATGACAACAGTATCAGAATTCCCTGTGATGTCCCCAAAGTTGAGTAATCCATGTGCCAAGCGTTGAACAAAGCTCATGCTTGTGAATGAACAACGGGATCATGTACCACAGGAATGTTGTGCCTGTTAAATTGTTCCCAGCTTGAATCACAGCCTTCAGAAGGGATTACCAAATGGAAATAATGATACATTCCCACAGCCTTAACACAGCGGATGTGGAGAGAATGGTTCCTCTTGAGGGAGAATCCAGATCCAGGGGTCATTGGTTGAATTTATATGGTCACCCTTTTAAAATAATAAATGAGGCATTCTTTTTCTCTCAAGAGTCACAGAGTCATTGAGTCATATTGCATGGAAACAGACCTTTCAGCCCAACTTGCCCGGGCCAACAAATCTTTGTAACTCTTTTCCTTGAAGATTGTGAAAGCAGAGTTTTTGAATATTTTTACCGCAGGGTTAAATAGATACTTGGTACCAAGGGCAGAAAGATTTCTAATGGTGAACAGTTGTCATTATTATCAGATTAGCTGTGTATTAAATGGTAAAGAGAGCCAAGTGACCTAGTCCAGCTCCTAATCTACATTCTACAAGTCGTGAATATGAGTTCTTCAAAAACATATTTGCACCTCTTTATAGTCACGGTGTCCTGGATTTGTACATTCCCACAATTTATTTTACATGGAAGGCATGCCAGTACAGTGGCACAGCGGTAGAGATGCTGCCGCACAACACCAGTGACTCAGATTCGATCCTGACTACGGGTACTGTCTGTACATTGTTTGTATGTTCTTCCTATGACCGCATGAGTTTTCTCCAGGTGCTCCGGTTTCTTCCCACACTCCAATGACGTGTAGATTTGTAGGTTAATTAGCTTCTGCGATAAATTATAAAAATGTCCCTCGTTTGTAGGATAGTGCTAATGTGAGAGGTGATCGCCGGTTAGTGTGTACACGGTGGGCCGAAAGATTTGTTTCCATGCTATATCTTTAAAGTCCAAAGTATAATTATTTTAGTAGAATCAAATGAAAAATAGATGTGTTAAGATAAAACTTCCATTTCATCATTTGCTTCCTCCAATCCATTTTAAAATAATTTAACCCCGTATTCTTTAACAGGTACACATTTTCAATGTAACATCAGTAAGGCTTCTCTATATCCACAATGTCAGTCCTCAAACCAAACTCTCACACCCACCTATCAATTTACTGAATAACCATTCCTCATGTCATACAGCAATGTCAGAAGGATATTCCCTGACTACATCGGAACCAAACTCGAACACAAATGTACACATGCTTTCCACCAGGGGTCATAGTGCTGGTCATAGTGAGTGAGGGTTTAGTTTAGTTTTGAGATACAGCATAGAAACAGGATGTTCAGCCCACTGAGTCCACGCCGACCATCAATCACCCATTCTCACTAGTTCTATATTATCCCACTTTCCCATCCACTCCCTAAACACTCGGGGCAATTTACAGAGGCCCAATAAACCTACAAACCTGCACGTCTTTGGGATGTGGGCGGATGCACCCTGAGAAAAGCCACGTGTTCACAGGGAGAATGTGCAAACTCCAAACACAGACAACAGCCGAGGTCAGGATTGAACCTGAGTCTCTGGTGCTGTGAGGCAGAGGACTTCTGCCCTGCTTTGATTTTCTCACTCATCTCATCCCTGGCATTACTGATTTTTGCAGCTCTGCTTCAAGACACTCCTCCATTCAATCATGGCTGATCTATCTTTCCCTCTTAACCCATTCTCCTGCCTTCTCCCCATAACCTCTGATGCCCTTACTAATCAAGAATCTGTGAATCTAGCCTAATGTCTGGTCTCATGTTTTCTCATTGTCCAGACTAAACTGCTGGTGTTTTTGGAGACGGAAACACACAGCAGGAAGCTGCAGCCCAAACCTAATTATAAATCTTGCAGCTAGAATGAGAGGTAATAAAAAGAAAATCAGTTTCCTTGCCCTTCACAGATCACTTGCCTGTTCTGACCACAAGATGTGAATGAGCCTGGAGCTCATCAATCTTTTGTTAGAAGCTGGCAGCTGCAGTATGTATGTTCTCAGTTACCGTCACATTAAATCAGGATGGAACTGGCTGTCCGTATCTGGGATTTTCATGTCCTCTGACATTTTAAGTAAATTAGCTGCACGTTGCCCATTGCAATCCATGTGTTGTTTAATAAATTAAATACCCAGCTAGTGACTTTGTCAATTATGGGCATCACAATGGCACAGCAATAGAGCTGCTACAGCACCAGAGACCCAAGTTTGATCCTGACTGCGGGTGCTGCCTGTGTGGAGTTTGTATGTTCTCCCTGTAACAGCATGAGTTTTATCCGGGTACTCTGGTTTCCTCTCATATCCCAATGACGTACGGGTTTGTTGGTTAATTGGCTTCTGTAAGTTATCGCTAGTGTGTAGGATGCAAAACTGGGATAACATAGAACTAGTGTACGGGTGATCGATCGTCGGCGTGGACTCAGTGGGTCGAAGGGCCTGTCTCCACGCTACATCTCTAATGTGGTTTACAAACTAAACTAACTAAACCAAACTAAACTAAAATAAACTGAAATGCAAATCTCATCTTTGGATTTCTACCTAAATGTTAACCCTTAATGTAGTAAGTGTAGCAATTCATGTATGGAATCAATAGACAATAGACAATAGGTGCAGGAGTAGGCCATTCGGCCCTTCGAGCCAGCACCGCCATTCAATGTGATCATGGCTGATCATCCCCAATCAGTACCCCGTTCCTGCCTTCTCCCCATATCCCCTGACTGCTATTTTTAAGAGCCCTATCTAGCTCTCTCTTGAAAGCATCCAGAGAACCTGCCTCCACTGCCCTCTGAGGCAGAGAATTCCACAGACTCACCACTCTCTGTGAGAAAATGTGTTTCCTCATCTCCGTTCTAAATGGCTTACTCCTTGTTCATGACTGTGGCCCCTGGTTCTGGACTCCCCCAACATCGGGAACATGTTTCCTGCCTCTAGCGTGTCCAAGCCCTTAACAATCTTATATGTTTCAATGGGATACCCTCTCATCCTAAACTCCAGAGTGTACAAGCCCAGCTGCTCCATTCTCTCAGCATATGACAGTCCCGCCATCCCGGGAATTAACCTTGTAAACCTACGCTGCACTCCCTCAATAGCAAGAATGTCCTTCCTCAAATTAGGTGACCTAAACTGCACACAATACTCCAGGTATGGTCTCACTAGGGCCGTGTACAACTGCGGAATCATTGTGATTTATATAACCAAATGGTCATGATTCAGCCCATTGTGTCCATCGTGGATCACACAAAGCTATTGTGAACCCTCATCCCAACCCTCAGTTCTTAAGCTTCTGGTTTACAGTATGTCGAGTGCCACCCATACTTTGTAATTGGCTCTGAGACATTCTGCTTGTACCATTCCTTCTAGCTCTGACTTTTGCTCTTTTTGTCCTTTTTCCATCCTTTGGAATTTAGACAGAGATACGGCGTGGAAATAGGGAAATAGGGCATTAAGCTCACCAAGTCCGAGCTCACCGTGCTCAGTGATCAACCTGTACACGAGCACTATCTTACACACCAGGGACAATTTACAAATTACAGAAGCCAATTAACCTATAAACCTGTACGTGTTTGGAGTGTGGGAGGAAAATGGAGCACCCGGGGTAACCCCATGCAGTCACAGGGACAGTGTACAAACACCATGCAGACAGCACCCAAGATCATGATCGAACCCAGTTCACTGGAGCTGTGAGGCAGCAACTCTACCGCTGCGCCACTGTGCCGCCCATCTACCACTTGCCAACAATTGATTGCCTTATACTGACACATTAAGGGAAACAGGTGACCCAAACCATAATTTCTAGACCTCTTAATATTATACCCCTTGATTAATCTCCTAACCCCCTTTGTTCCAGAGGAAACAATCCCTGCCCATCCAATCTTTTATTTATGCTAAATTTTTTCAACCTTGGCAGCATGCTCATAAATCTTTGTATCCTTTCCAACTCAGCAAATGAGATTGTGGATCTATTGATCTGTTACTTGTGTCTATCGTCTTTGAAATTTAATTTCAACATCTCTTGTGTATACAAATCCAGAATATAAAATGGATTAAAACACAGCACAGTACTCTGTGAGCACAAAGTACCCTGAAGAATGCCACAAAATTGTTGACATTACTTATTGTGGTTGGACTGACCTCTTCAAAGCCTTCTTTATTACCGTTTTCATGGGTTTGTCTATGATAGTTGGTCATAGCAAATCACTTTGATGTAAAGCATGATTCGATTATGAAAATATGCCAAAGCTTAATCAACTTGGAAAAGGATAAAAGGCTATTTAAAAGAGCAGACATTGGGACTGATTGAATTCCTGAATTAGACAAGTCAGAAGATGCCTTTGTGAAATAAAATTTTGTTTTTCCGTCTTGATTGCAAATCTACTTCAATCTTACAATCATGAATGGTTCTCTTTCTGCATCAATGAAGACATCTCTAGTGTTTATTTAAACTTAATGAATTGACATGGGACGCAGAGTAGAATGAATATTTTGGCAAGATTCTGAGAAACGTTCCATTTAGGAAGAAGTACAGGCATGCATTCAGTATAATATAAGTGAACTACATTTATATAGTCATAGAATCATGCAGTCATATAGTGTGGAAACAGGTCCTTTGACCCAATCTGCCCACGCCGACCAACATGCCCCATCTATACTAGTCACACCCACCTGTGTTTGGCCCATATCCCTCTAAACCTATCCAATCCATCTAAATGTTTCTTAAATGTTGCGGAATGGGCTGCCTCAACTACCTCCTCTGGCAACCCATTCCATACACCCACCACCGTTTATGTAAATAAGTTACCCCTCAGGTTCCTATTGAAAGCCCTGCCCCATGGTACGAGTTCATTCCAAGAGCTCTCCCAAGTTTGCCCTGATTCGAACTCGGAGATTTACGGTAATGGCCACTCGTCGGTACTCGGGGCTCTTGTGGACATTTTTCAACATGTTCAAATGTTCACGAGTCTTCCCGTGCTTACCTGCCGTTAGCGAATCTTCCCGAGTACCTGCCGTTAGCGTTACGAGCCGCTAAGAGACATCCCCGAGCTCCAACGTACCCGCTACGTTCATTACCTGTGCTTACCACGAGTTAGATTTTTTTTTAACTCAGGAGAGCTCTTGGAATGAACTCGTACCGTGGGACAGGGCTTTAAATCTTTCTCCCCTCGCCTCAAACCTAAGTCCTCTGGTTCTCGATTTACCGACACTTGGCAAAAGAATCTGTGCATTTACCCAATCTATTCCTCTCATGATTTTGTACACCTCTATAACATCACCCCTCATCCTCCTATGCTCAATGGAATAAAGTTCTAGTTTGCTCAACCTCTCCCTATAGGCCAGGGCCTCGAGTCCTGGCAATATCCTCGTAAATCTTTACAGCCATTGCTGGTGCCACCAGGTGGAATATTGATATTTGAGAAAAATGTGTTGGCCCAAGGAACCATCAGCTGGAAATACTGATCTAACAGAATCAGGTTGCAGTAACTCAGCGGGAAAGGCAACATCTCTGGAGAGAAGGAATGAGTGACATTTCGGGTCGAGACCCTTCTTCAGACCTGAATCTAAGTCAGAAGAAGGGTCTCGAATGAAGTGTCACCCATTCCTTCTCTCAGAGATGCTGCCAGTCCCGCAGAGATAGTCCAGCATTTTGTTTCTACCTTCGATTTAAACCAGCATCTGCAGTTCTTTTCTAACAGAATCAGTAATATATGGATCTCATTAATTGGAAAAGGTGTAGAAGAGATTCACCGGTACGTTATCTGGACCAGTGGTCGAGTTATCGGGAGAGGTTGGATAGGCTTGAACATTTTTCTTCAGAGCTTAGAAGGCTGATGGGTGACCTGCTTGTAGTGTAAGTGGACTTGTTGACAAAGTGATCAAGTATTTTTCCCAAGGTGGAGGATTCTAAAAAAATGATGGCATAGGCTGAAGTTGCGAGTGAAGAGATTTAAGAGGGAGCTTGGGCAACTTTTCACTTAAAGGGTATTCTGTAACTGGAACAAGCTGCCAGAGGAAATTATAGAACCAGATACAATTATGGCCTTCCAAAGTGACTTGGCAGATATATGTTGAGGAAAGGTTTGGACGGATATGAGCCAAATGGTTGGAGTGGACAAGTGGCCAGAATGCCAAATTGGTTGGAGTGGGCAGAGGGCCTGTTTCCATGCTATGATTACATCATTTTATCAGAGGGAAGAAGAGAGATGGAGACTAAAAGATTAGACACAAAATGTTGGAGTAACTCAGCGGATCAGGCGGCATCTCCAGGGACGCTGCCTGACCCGTTGAGTTACTCCAGCATTTTGTGTCTACCTTCGATTTAAACCAGCATCTGCAGTTCTTTCCGACACTAAAAGATTAGCGATGGAGACAAATCTTTAAGAGTCTGCAGGGTGAAAGATAGATTAAATAGTGCACTATTGAAAAATGGCCACATGAATAGGCAAGTTGGGTCTTGATTTTTATCTTTTCTGAGAGTTTCGATTTTAGTTTAGAGATAGTTTAGTTTAGTTAGAGATGACCCTTTAGCCCATCGAGTCCACGCCGAACATCAATCACCTGTACATTAGTTCTATGTCCTACACACTAGGGACAATTTACATGAGCCAATTAATCTACAAACCTGCACATCTTTGAAATATGGGAGGAAACAGGAGCACCTGGAGAAACCCCCTGCAGTCACAGGGAGAACGTGTAAACTCTGCACAGATGGCACTCATGGATAGGATCAAAACCGGGTCTCTGGCTCTGTAAGGCAGTAAATCTACCACTGTGCCACTGTACCGCACTGCAGGCAGTGCAATTTCTTACAGTACAGCGCAGCCTAAGCTCTGCATCTTTGTGCCAGCATTAATTTTGTGCAAGGGCTCAAAGAAATTATGATTTCAGACTTAAAGCTGCTTCCCACCGTGCCACTGTCAGGCAAATCACACTTCATCACAGCAATAAGCTGCTGAGCATGCACACAATCTTGTACATTGCAGTCAATATATTGCAAGCATCTTTCCTTTCTACTAGAATAGTCTGACTCAAATGGATGTAAGTGTCCAGTCACATCATTTCTCAGAAGGATGGGCACAGTAAAGGCAAGTGCACTCCCATGCATATTCTCCTACTCCATACACTATCTGCCAAGGCGCCAGCTCTCTAGGTGCAGGTGCAGGTCCAAAAATAAACCAGCATTTCAAATCATTACAATCACATGGGACTCAGTGCAGCTCATTACTTGTACTCTGCAAAAAACTCACTAGCCTGATTTTAACAGAAGCCATGCATTTTTTAAGTTACTGCACTCATACAATGGCTCCTTGGATTGCTTATAGAATATAGAACATAGAACAGTACAGTACAGCACTGCACAGGACCAGGCCCTTCAGCCCACGATGTTTGTGCTGAACACAATGCCAATTTAAACTGATCTCATTTGCCTGTACACGATCCACAACCCTCTATTCCCTGCACTTCCATGTGGCTATATGAAAGCCTCATTAAATCCATTATTATATCAGCCTCCAGCATCACCTCTGGCAGTGCATTCCAGCTTCTCACCACTCTCTGTGCAAAAAAACATTCACTGCGCATCTCCATTCAATTTTCCCCCACTCACCTTAGGCTTTCTCGTGTTGGACATTTCCACCCTCGGAATAAGGTTCTGACCATCTACCCTTTGTATGCCTCTCATTATTTTATATACTTCTATCAAGTCTCCCTTCAACCAGACGTTCCTGAGAAAACATTCCATTTCGATCCAACTTCAACCTATAGCTGAAACTCTAATCCAGGCAGCATTCTGGTAAACCATCTCCAAACCTTCCACATCTTTTCTCTAATGGGTTGACCAGAACTGCATGCAATATTTTAAATACAACCTAACCAAAGTCCTATAGAGCTGAATCACCTTATATTCAATGCTGCTAGCAATGAAGGCAAGCATAACATACGCCTTCTCAACCACCCTATCTACTTGTGCTCCCATAATCAGTATGCTATGAACCTGGACTCCTAAGATTGCTCTGCATATCAATGGTGTTAAAGGTCCTGGCAGTAACTGTATACTCTCTCGTTACGTTCAACCTCCCAAGTGCAGCACCTCACACATATTTATTTGAAAATTAAAGAATACTTTAAAATTTACTGCAATCATACAATGGCTCCCTGGACTCTGGAATATAGAACATAGAATGGGTACAGCACACGAACGGGCCTGTCACTGTTACATATTGCAGAAACAGGAACTGCAGATGCTAATTTACAGGGGGAAAGATGCAAAGTGCTGGAGTAACTCAGCAGGTTGAGCAGTACCTCTGTTAAACATGGATAGGTGACGTTTCCAGTTGAGATCATTCTTCTGAAAAATTCTTCTTCTATTCTGAAGAAGTGTCCCGACCCGAAACGTCATCTATCCGATTTGTCTACAGATGCTGCCTGACCGTTTGAATTAATCCAGCATTTTATCTCTTTGTTTGAATGTTGAAGACATTGATTTACAAGAAAGCTATTCATTCTCATTGTCAATAGAATAGGAGTAGCAAAGGTTAATTAGTTGGTGGTTAACCCATTGATGGGTTGATGCTCCAGAAGGTTGCAGATACTGATCAAATCTCCAATGATTCCAATCTTCTTTAACATTTTAAGTGAAACACAAAGTGCTGGAGGAACTGAATAGATCAGGCAGCATTTTTTATTAAGTTTAGTTTAGAGGTACAGCACATAAACTGGCCCTTTGGCCCACCAAGTCCGCGCCGACCAGCGATCCCCGCACATCCTAACACTATCCTACACACTAGGGACAATTTACAATTTTTACTAAGCCAATTAAGCTGCAAACATGTACATTTGGAGTGTGGAAGGAAATCAGAACTCTCGACGAAAACCCATGCAGGTCACTGAGAGAATGTACTAACTCCGTACAGACAGCACCCATAGTCAGGATTGAAGCTGGGTCTCTGCCGCTGTGAGGCAGCAACTCTACCACTGTTCCACCATGGAGGGAATGGACAGATTTTTGAGTCTGAAGTGTCCCAACCCAAAACTTCACATGTCCATTCTCTCCACAAATGCTGCCCGACCCTTTGATTTCCTCCACCACTTTGTGTTTTGCTCAAGATTTCAGCATCTGCAGTTTCTTGTGTTTGGTTTCTTTAATGCACTGAAACGTGGACATATAAATCTAACCTAATACTTTAGAGTAGTACTGAGAGAGTGATGCACTGTAAGAGATGCCATCTTTTGCATTATGCTTGGTAATCCCCGGGGTCATGTTTGTAAACAGTGGCGGACTGGCCAAGGTGTCAGCTTGCCCGATGGCAAGTGGGCCCCTGATGAAGTGGGCCCCCTATATCAAGTGGGCCCCCTTTGTCTCCTGGCAACCAATATTTTTAGATGCAGTCAGCCACTGCTTGTAAACCTCCTCTGGACCCTCTCCAACACCAGCACATAATTCTCAAGACGGAGTTTGAAGAAGGGTCTCACCCAAAACATTACATATTCCTTTTCCCCAGGGATGCTACCTGATCCGCTGAGTTATTCCAACAATGTGTGTCTACCTTCAATGTAAACCAGCATCTGCAGTTCCTTCGTACACATTCCAAAGATTTTCGTAGCTTTTGACTATTCTCAAAACCACATCAATGTGATAGACAAATAAACCTTTCCTACTGTCTTTCCTTCCTTTTGAACATGGCAAATTAGGCAAGAAGTGACAATTTAATATTAGCACATTGTCGATAATCATGTGTTAATTGGGCCCCAGTGATCGCTTGCAAAGATCTGTGCAATGTGCTCTACCAGGAGCAAAAAAACAATCTGCTGGAGGAATTTAGCGAGTCAGGCATTATCTTTGGAGGCAGATGGATAGTCAACATTTCAAGTCAAAATCCTGTGACAGTGTTCTACCATGCCCTAAAGAACAATAATATTTTAGACCTACTCCTGATCTCCGAGTCTCCACTTCAATGGTGCAATGGTTCTTTTATTATCACTGTAAAGTGAATTATTATTATTTTTTTGCCTACAGACCAGTAAGATTATTGCTATACATTAATACATTCCCAGATTAAGTACAGATTGCATAAAAACAGCCCACTGATTCCATATGCAAGAGTCGCCAGGTTTTGGCCACCATTTTCAGTCCTAGCTACAGCTGACCATAAAGGCCCATAGCAGCCGTCGCCACCATTCCGATTGTCCCCCAAAACATCAACTCCTCACCCGGCCACCTTCAGCCTTTGTGGCCCGAGGGTGCTTCCCTCAGCCAACCTTGAGGGTGCGGAAGGTAAGACCTCACCCCCCCCCCGGTTCTCGTTTGTCGTGCATCCGCTGCCGTCACCGACTCTCTCCACCCTCTGGCTCCCGGTCTTCAGGGATGAGCAGGATACGCACCTCAGATGAATAACCCTTGGTCAAGGGTATGAGAGTCCAATAATACTTGACTCCAGGAAGAAGGATAATTTTTGATCAAATATTTCATTTGATTTTTATTTTCTAAAATTGGCATCTTTCAATGCACCATCCGAGCATCCTGAAGTTAAGTTCGAGCCTGAAAACTCTGGCATAACTTTCAAGAAATGTAACATGAATGACCAGGAAAACACTGTTCCCACTGTAGAGTATCTAATGATTGTGCTGCAGAAAGATTCACCTCATTTCAGGGCACTGAAAATACTGCAATATCAGCCAACTAATAAGTCCTCCTTCAACACAAAGGAGTTGGAAGTTTACATAAGATTGTCCTTGATGTACAGTCAGACCCTATGGCTTGGAAACTTACACACTGGTACAGTGTACTAGAAACTGTAAAGAGTTAAAATATATATTTTCACATTTTTTTAGGATTTATAATATTACAAAAAGATTAAAAAAGAAAATGAATCTATTAAGATGGCACATTGTCACAGTGGTAGAGTTGCTGCCTTACAGTGCCAGAGACTCGGGTTCGACCCTGACAATGGATGCTGTTTGTATGGAGTTTGTACATTCTCCCTGTGACCCCGTGGGTTTTCTCCGGGGGCTCTGGGTTCCTCCCACATTCTATTGTTAGGCTAATTAGCTTCTGTAAATTGTAAATTGTCCCGAGTTCGAGTGTATGGTGTGATCGCTGGTCAGCACAA
The DNA here is from genome assembly GCF_010909765.2 of Amblyraja radiata. Classification (NCBI taxonomy): domain Eukaryota; kingdom Metazoa; phylum Chordata; class Chondrichthyes; order Rajiformes; family Rajidae; genus Amblyraja; species Amblyraja radiata. The sequence goes on from NC_045966.1 coordinate 41,944,065, forward strand.
ACTCGGTGGGCCATAAGGCCTGTTTCCACACTGCATCGCTAAAGTCTAAAGTCTAATTTAGGAGATCAGGCCTTCAAACAGCTTGAGCAGCTAATGGAACAAAAGCCCGCCATAGCAAAGAATGATATGCATGCCAGCACTCTTTTGTCTACAAAAACGGCACTTAGCACAAGTTAAATATTTCTTAAAAAAATAATTACATTTATTATTCCTGTAGACTAACTTGGATTTCCAATTGCAGTTAAATTGAATGTAATTTCTTCCAAAGAACAGTGAACAATAGCTTCAAAAACTTCACAGCTCATTACCAAATCTAATTTTAGAAAACATTTTGGCTCCTTTAGACCTGGCAACAATATTCTCCCCCAGTGTCTTTTCAAACCTTGTGTGGGAACTTTAAATATAATGTATGTGTTGCTATTAAGGCAATATTCACACAGTGGTAAGCACTGCATTTAAAAGACCAAGGAAACTATTAGAATTTATCACTTTTGAAGTAGTGTCACAATTACCAGTATCAACTCTTGTCAGAAACATATGGCTCTCCTTTCAGAATGAAAGTGGATGGCTGTAATAAGAATTATTTGCTGTTCCTGAATACTGTGGATTGTGTATTTAAATTAAAACGATCACAAGGGGAATAGATAGGGTAAATGTACCATCTTTTACCAAGTGTAGGGGAATCAAGAACCAGGGAACCTAGGTTTAAGCTTAAAGAGGAAAGATTTTATAGGAACCTGAGGGGAAGAAACCTTATTGCACGTTCCAGATGGTGGCAGGTACATGGAATGAGTTGCCAGAGATGGTAATTGACGGAGTACTATAACACCATTTAAAAGGCATTTCGCAGGCACAGGAATTGGAAAGGTTTGGAGGGATATGGGCCCAATGTGGGCAGGTGGGACTAATGGAGATAGTGTATCTTGGTCGACATGGGCAAGTTGGGCGAATGGGCCTGTTTTTGTGCTGTATGACTGTGACTCTTTCTAGGAAATGGCACTGAAGTCGAGGAAATTCAGTCCTTGGTTTTATCAAAGATATCACAAGAAGGGAAGTAGAACTCCCAAACAAAATGGTGTATGGGGGGGGCTAGGGAAGACTATCCATTGCCACAACTGACACAAATGAAGGATGATATAAATTTTGAAATATATAACCGAAGCTAGAAACCAAATGCGGGAGCAACTCAGCGAGTCAGGCAGCATCTCTGGAGAAATGGAATAGATGACATTTCAGGTCGAGTAACCTCTTCAGACGAGAGTCATGGGAGAGGGAAACTAGAGGTATGAAAAGATACAGAACAAATCGAACCTGACACCAAATTAATGATGACCAAGGAGCCCAAAATGCTCCATTGTTGGCTGTGGAGGAGGTGATAACGAACAGATAAGAACAGTGAAACTAGCAAAATGACTAGGGTGGGGGAAGGATGGAGAGAGATGGAATGCAAGGGTTACTTGAAATTAGGGAAATCAATATTCATACCGCTGGGCTGTAAGCTGCTGAAGCGAAATATGAGGTAAATATATGAGGCTCATTTGTGCTCAGCGCTCAAAGAGTTAATTAGGATTTTAAATAAAGATTAAAAATAGCGATGCATAATACTGTCACAGAAACAATGGCGTAAACAAATTGCCTACGAAGGCCAGAGAATTGATTTGAAAAACAAGGATTATAAAAGAGCCGCAGCAGATACATGAACCAAATCCAGGAAAGCAGCTGAACAAGCAGGTTGCCGTGGTAACAGAGGAAAGGAGAGCAGAATTGAATTAATGGTGGGAAATGTTAGTGCGACACAGAGTGAGGTGGTGTGGAAAGCATTAAATATCCTCGCTATGAATTACTTTAATTTTCCAGAAACTGTGACGTTCAGATATCTTTTTATTTGGAATCCATAATGATATCAAATCACAATATATTTATTGTATAATCTCTATTCTTCATTGAATGATGTTAGACAAAGGAAAAGACATGATTGATTTAAAAAAAAATTTTTTTTTGAGATAGGGTAAATGCAGAAACTCTTTTACCCGGATAGGGTAATCAAGAACCAGAGGACATACAATTATGGCGAGGGGGGGAAAGACAATAGGAACCTGAGGGGTAATTTTTTTACACAAAGAGTGGTGGGTATATGGAACGCGCTGCTGGAGGAGGTAGTTGAGACAGGTACTATCAGAACATTTAAGTTACATTTGGACAAGTACATGGATGCGATAGGTTTAGATGGATATGGGCCATATACAGGCAGGTGGAACTAGTGTAGATGGAGCATATAGGTTGGCAGGGGCGTTGTGCCAAAGCACCTATTTGCCTGCGGTATGCCTCCATGACTCTATGCGATGTGGATGAGCAATGCAGATTCATTGCCCATCCCCAGTAAGCTTCATTTACAGTAAGAGACTTTTGGATAGGCAAATGGATATGCAGCAAATGGAGGGATATGGATAATATGCAGCTGGTTGGAAGTAAAGCAAATGCATGTTTGGTTGGAATGGGTGTTTCTTAATATACCTCAGCCATTTTCATATTAATACTTGATGGAATAAATTCTCTGTTAGATAATTGTATTTGGCATTCATGTAAAGATACAGTTTTCAGACTTATTCCTCATCTTTACCAAATGTTTTGCAAGCAAATGTTTCAGAAAAACACTGTTGACGTAAAGAACGCTTTAGTTATGTAGAGTCAAAGGGACTGCAAAAACAACCACACTATATCCAATTGCATGTTTGTATTGTAAGTTCATACGTTCATAAATAGTAGGAGCAGAATTAGGCTATTCCGTCCATCGTCTACTCTGCCATTCAATCATGGCTGATTTATCTTTCTCTCTCAACCTCATTCTCCTCCCCATAACCACTAACTCCCTTACTAATCAAGAATCTATCAATTTCCACCTTGAAAATGTCCATTGACATGGCCTCCATGGCCTTCTGTGGCAATGAGTTCCACATACTAAAGAAATTCCACGGACTAAAGAAATTGCTCCTCATCTCCTTTCTAAAGGTTTACTTCCTTTTATTCCGGGGCTATCAGTGGCTATCAGTATTTATTGCCCATCCATAATTAACCCTTAGCCACGAGGCTTTCTAAATCATTTTAAGGACATTTAATGGTCAGCCATTTTGTCGTGTGTCGTAGCTCACATGTTGATAAGAATCAATTAAGATGGCAGAATTCATAATTCAAGCAGACTATGTTTTTATGACAAATATGTTTAGTTTAATTATCACAATTACTGATGCCAACATTCCGTTTGTGATTTGCTGTGGAATCAAAGTGATACAGAACAGAAACAGGCCTTTTGATCGAACAAGTCTGTTCATAAAACATTCCAACCTACTCTGACACATTTTATAATGTGAATGGACACGAGAAACATTTCTATCTTCTCCATGTTAAATGCAAACAGTTCACTTATCTTGTTCGACATCCCAAGTCTCCCAATTGCCTAGATTTCAAAGCGACTTTAATATAAATATATATATTGTGCAACAGTCAAATCAATATTTTTATTACATGTCAGGTTATTCCAATAACTTATCGCCATACATCAACACTTGCTTTTATGCAACTCGAAATTTTCTCAAGCAAATGTGTGTGTTTGTGGAAAGTAGGCTGTAAAAAAACAGATGATTTAAATCATTCATACTCAAAGAAAAACAAAATCAGTTTTACAGGGCAATTGGAAACAGTACAAATGGAACAAACCGGGCTAGAATAGAAAATCAAATGATCCTGCAATATCCAGATTACTTTTCTGTTCAATTAAATTAACTGGCAAGATCAGGGCAAAGTGCCATCAAGCCCTGATTGAATTGAAAAAGCAGGGACTTAATGATTATTTAGGACAGGCGTAGCATGTCTATTTAGTCCAATTTAATTATTGACAGAATATAAATTGGCTCAGAATTTTGTACCAAATGACTGCACATTGCACAGCGCACAAAATACTTTGTGATGATAATATTGGCCTTTATCAAGTTACAAATTAATTAATTAGCTTCACTCTTCTCTCCAAATTTCACAGTCTTAGATTGATAGATGCGACCATTCTTATTGCCCACATTTTCCATGTTAATTTTTGCCTGTTCCCCCCATTTACAGGTTACTCCCTGCACTCACTATCTAACTAAAATTTCATAAAGCCATTCAGATTTCTGCATTCTTCCAGTCCTGGCCTCATTGCTTGGTTTAGCAGACCCTACGGCCCACCAAGTCCACGCTGGCCATCGATGTGCTTGGCACATGGATAGGTGTTGTTTAGAGATATCGGCTAAATGCAGGATGTTGGTCAGCATGGACAAGTTGGACCAAGGGGCCTGTTTCCACGCTGTATGACACTATGACTCTATGACTAAGTAGTGGAGGAAGCATGCTGTCGCGGTTGGGTTTGACAGGTGTAAGGAAGGCCTTTTTTACTGAGGACAATGAGTTTCTGAAACAGCTTGGCCAGACATTGTGGACGCACTGAAGAGATTAATGAGAAGATATCAGGGTTGGTGCTGTTGGAAGCTGAGATGAAATGAGTTGAAATACTAGTTTCTTCCATAATTACCTTTTCATACACATGATGCATGAGAGCTTAGCATTGAAGGCATTCAGTCCATCTTGCCTGCTGTTGGCTCATTTAAAGAACTATTCAGTGCTTTTCTTTTCCCTTTAGCACTGCAATTTTACCTTTTCAAATCCAATTCCCCATGTCCAGACACAAAGATGCTTTTGGCACATTGGCCTTCATCAGTCAGAGTATTGAGTTTAGAATGTGTAGGAAGGAACTGCAGATGCTGGTTTATACTGAAGATAGACCGGAGTATTTCAGCGGAGTGCTGGAGTAACTCACCAGGTCAGGCAGCATCTCTTGTGAACATGGATAGATGGCATTTCAGGTCAGGACCATTCTTTGGACTTTTCTCCAGTCTGAAGAAGGGTCCTGATCCGAAACGTCAATTTGAAGATAATTCCTGACCCATAATGTCACCTATCTATGTTCCCTGGGATGTTGCCTGACCTGATGAGTTACTCCAGCACTTTGTGCCTTTTTATTGTTGTAAACCAGCATCTGCAGTTCCCCGTTTCTTCATCTTTCTGTTTCCCCATATCCAATTAACTTCTGCGAGTGACTGTTGAATCTGTTTCCTGGATCAAAACAATTTGCCATATAGAAAGCAATCTACTAATTTTCCTCTTGTTGTTTGCCTTATCACATTGTGCCAACCGATCCTCCTACTTATCTAGTCTATGGTTCATTTGACTCACGGTTGTATTTCTGGAATTACCTTTAATGAAACTCTGTGATCAGTTGGCCAGAAGAGCGGTTGAAATGGGGTGGAATGAACAGGCTACCTTCCTTCAAGAGCGTGCACTGCTTAGCTGGTGTGCAGCCAGGATATGGATTGATCAAACCCACTCAACAGAGGTAGGCTGATTTGACTCTGCCGGAAAAGTCGCAGTGGGTTACCAATTATCATGTGCATTATATTCTCATTATTGCTTCAACCTTTCCACTTTTTTTGTTACAGTGCACTTTTTCCCTTTGAATTTGCTATGCTCATTCAAGGTTATTTTGGTCAATTATCATGATCCCATTCTTCAACAGGTGCTATTATTTCTGCATATTTTCGCAAGTTACTTAATTTCGCATTTATTTCCCTGATTTTCTTTATATTTCTCCGCACAACGTTTCCCGCTTCCATGTACCTTCCTTCAGCCGGTAGAGATGGGTGGACATTACCACGGACAGCTCCACGAATGCAGCTACAGATGACGCTAGGTGCACACGTACCAGGGACCTTGCGAAGTCAGTACCTATTCCCCCGAGGTGAGACCTTCAGCTGAGACTTGGAGAAGCCCGTCACTAGGGCTCTCCCTCCATTCTGCCTTTACTCAGTTATTACCTTACTTATTGACAAAAAAATTGTTACTGATAATAACTAATGCTGGCTTTTGCTCTTGGTCTCCTAGCAACTTTCCATGAAGTCTAAGTCCACAGGGACTATTCTGTCAATGTGTTCGATGTGCAAAGCTACTCCTGCTAACCACAGAGCTGTGTGTGGCTGCTGCTACCAACCATTTCTCAGTCTCATTATTTGCAACGTTTTCTTATTTCTTCCCCCGTTCTCCCAAAGGCACAGATGGTTCAGCCACACGACAACCCTTCCTTGGGGTTGATTTGGTGCCTGATCTTCATTTGGGAGTCAGTGGACTTTTGTAAACTTCCAGCCCTAATAATAATAATAATAATAATAATAATAATTGCTAAATGTTCGTGCTCAATCAGGGATGGTAACCCGCACAATGGTCATTACCATCTCATACATTCAATCAGACAGATTGTGATTGTAACGCACTAGCCCACCGCCCTCCATACAAGATCCGCTTACTTAATGCAAACTGGTGTTCTAACCAGGGCCTGTTGTGTTCTCTATGGCTCATTGTCTTTCTAGACATTGTGCAGAGCCATCGAGGAACTTTCTTTCCTTTTACTTATAATTGTGTGGTGTTTTCCACCTTATTGTACGTTCGTCCCATGCCTTTCCATTGTCTCGCTGTCAACCTGGAGCTGAACAATACGGTTTTTTTTCACGGTTTTGCCTTTAAAACGTGTTAACACCAGCTAAGGCCTGCAGAATGGGTGAGTTTTCCAATCCCTTGATAATGTACTGAAATCCTCCCCTTCTGATGAAACCCTCCTGCAGTGAACTGTTTAACCTATCCACCAAGGATGGTTCATTGCAGTGAGACTTTGGGGAAATTGAGAGGATCTATGTCACTCGATGCTGCCATTCAAAACCATGACAGAACACCCTCAAGCTTTGCTTGCAGATGACGCAACACATCACCGAGCAAAAAGATTTTGAGGGGATTAAATTGGTCAACGGTGGTACTGCAAAACATGCTGATAGTGAAACAACATGTTAACTTAGTTTAATTTAGTTTTAGTTTAGTTTGATTCATTATTGTCACGTCTACTGAGGTACAGTGAAAAGATTCAATGTGTGTACCATCCAGTGAGATAACGGCTATACATGATGACAAATATGCAGTCCACAGCACACAGAAAAAGGATAAAAGGGTACAGCATTCAGTGCAACATATAACTGCAAATCCCCTGTGGCATGCACCATGGTGTGTCCTCAAGGCACACCATCTACATGTATGTGGATGGTGCTCCTAGATGACATACAATGGAACATGCCAAATTACAGAGAATGGGTCTCAAGATTAATCCAACATCCTACTTATTTGATTTACCTCAGTGAGTAGAGGGAAAGGGTTTCAACCGGAGAGGTGGAGTGGTGGGAGGAGAGTTGGGGGAATTTTGTGTTCCCCTTTCATGTTTTCCATTCCAAATATAGTCGATGACATTTGCATGCTATCCAGTCAAAGAAAAGACAAAACATGATTACAATCAAATCATCCACAGTGCCAACTGAATGATAAAGTGTACAACATTCAGTGCATGATATAACAAGTCCGATAAAGACCGATTAAAGATAGTTCAAAGGTCTCCAATGAGGTAGTCAGGACTACTCTCTAGATAATGAGAGAACCATTCAGTTGCCTGATAACAGCTGGGAGGAAACTGTCCCTGAATTTGGAGGTATACTTTTTCAAACTTCTGTACAGTTCCCTGATGGGAGAGGCGAGAAGAGGGAGTGATCAGGGTGAGTGGTCCTTGATTATAATGGCGGTGTTGCTTAAGATGTCTAACTCCCTTTAGCATTTATTTTTTTCTTAGATTCAACCATCCTCTTATTACATCACTCTATAATTAGAACGAGCAGGGTTAGATTGCTTTTATTTTGATACTGATAAATATTCTAATTAGCTGGTAGCACTTCCGATTCATCATTTTAAAATGATGACTGATGAAACTTAATAAGCAATGGGAATAGTTCATCCCATGAGTAGCTACGACATTTGTATCCACATACAGCACACCCCTATTTTTTAGGAGCCTGCAAATTTCTAAAATGTATATATTTGATTTTAATGTTAAAGACCTCTGTGTACTTTACATGATTCTTAAGCACATTCATTCATCTCAGCCTTTCATTAGAAGTCTTTATTTTATTCACACTTAAAGAGCCACATGACACATTCCAAAATATGCTAACTTGTGAGTACGTAGGTCAAAAATAAAATTATACCTGGAGACAAAGGGTTGCTGCAAATTTTGAGGGTGAGTCCAAGGCATAGGTGTAAGGTGAGGGGGGAAAGATTTAATAGGAACCCTATGTAACCAGCTGCTGGAGGAGGTAGTTGAGACAGGTACTATCGCAACGTTTAAGAAACATTTAGACAAGTACATGGATAGGACAGATTTAGAGGGATATGGCCTAATGTGGCCAGGTGGGACTAGTGTAGATGGGACATGTTGGTAGGTGTGTGCAAGTTAGGCCGAAGGGCCTGTATCCATGCAATATTGCTCAATTACTCTATGAAAAGCATGAGGATAGACATGTATATTTGATCAAATAATTACACTAATCAACACTGTAACAATACAGTGAGTTGGACTAGAGTATGGCAGGCTTACAATGGATTGAAACATACTTCAGGCAAACTAAGTAATCTCGCCCCAATGGGATGGGGGTGGGGGGTGGGGAATGGAGTGCCCATTATAATTTGGACTCCATTTGATTAGAGAATGTACCTTTTACAAAACCGATTGGATGAGATAGGAGATTAAGGCTCAGTAGAATCGTAATGCTTGCATTTGCATTAAGAACATACAATGTATAATAAATCTATAAAAGAGATCAGAGAGAGTCAAGAGTGTTAAATTGTCATATGTGCTGATAATGGAACAATTACATTCTTACTTGCTGCAGTTTAACAGGACCGTAAATGCATAATGGTTAAAAAAAATGCAACTAATTAATAACGATAATACTAGGTAACCAAACCAAAATCCTTAGTGTAAAGCTGCACAGTCTATGGAAGTTCATAGTTGCTGAGGTTAGTGTTGTATAGTGTTCAAGAGTCTGATGGTTATTAGGAAGAAGCTATTCTTGAACCTGTGATCACGATTTTAAGGCTCCTGTACCTTCTGCCCAATGGTAGGAGGCAGGCATACTAAGGATAATAGTTGTAGAGATTTCTCTAAGTTCAGGTAACCTTTGCATTCCCTCTCTCCGTCCCTCCCCCAACTAGTCATCTTGCAAGTTTCACTGTTCGTATCCTTTCCCTATCACCTCTTCCACAACCAACAATGGAATATTGTGGGCTCCACCTTTCCTTGATCATCGTTGCTGGCTCTGATTTGTTCTGTAACTTTTCATACCTCTAGTTTCCCTCTCCCATGACTCTCAGACTGAAGAAGGGTCTTGAGCCAAAATGTCACCTATTCCTTTTCTCCAGAGATTCTGCCTGACCTGTTGAGTCACTCGACCATTTTGTGTCTTTATCTCCTCATACTGAGGATAGTGCATGACATTAACTACTAAAACAAACTAACATTGACAACCTATATGTGCCGAGTAGAAGGTGGGGAGCGACTTAACAAAAGTGCATAACATTATGTCAAGGCTAAATAACTTTGATAGGACAAAGGATATTCCCTTTGTGGGAAGATTAATAACTTGGGGCTAAGGGAAGATGAGTAATGTTTTCACCCAGAGTGTATTGGGTTCCAAAACTCATAGCCTGGAGGAGCAGACACCTTTAAGAAAGGGACACCTTTTTAGGGGTGGCATATTAGTGCTGCTGCCTTAGAACGCCAGAGACCCAGGTTTGATCCTGACTATGGGTGCTGTCGTTACGAAGTGTTTATGTTCTCCCTGTGACCATGTGGGTTTTCCCTGGGTGCTCCGATTACCTCACACACTCCAAAGACGTGCAGGTTTGTAGGTTAATTTGCTTCGGTTAAATTGTAAATTGTCCCTAGTGTGAAGGATAGTGTTTGTGTATGGGGTGATCACTTGTCAGCGTGGACTCGATGGGTCGAAGGGCTTGTTTCCATGTTGTATCACCAAACAAAGTGTAAATATTTGGATGAGCATGCACAAACCTACAAGAATACACACCAAGATCTGGTAAATGAAAACAGGGCCAAATGCTCTTTTGGGACCAACCAAAGGAATGTAGAATGGATTGCTTACGGTGCTAGGAATTCCTATAATGTGAGCATTAAAATCTATCAGACTCAGTGGTTAATCTTACAAGTACAGCCTGCACTTCCGTTTGCTGAAGAAGTTAAGTAAAATAATGAGGTAAATAAAAATAGACCAATGATCAGATGTTAAAATCCCTGCAATTTGTAACAAATTAAATGGAGAGACTGGTTTAGTTAAGTTCAGTTTAGAGATGCAGCATGGTAACAGGCCCTTCGGTCCAGAGTCCCAGCCAACCAGAGATCCCCGCACACTAACACTATCCTACACACATTGAGACAATTTACAATTTTATAGCAAGCCAATTAGACTACAAACCTATAGTCATTTGGAGTGTGGGAGAAAAACGGAGCTACCACGGTCATGGGGAGATCGTATAATCCTGACTACGGGTGCTGTCTGTATGTAGTATGTACATTCTCCCTGTGACCGTGTAGGTTTTCACTGGGTGTTGTGGTTTCCTCCCTGACTCCAATGACGTACAGGTTTGTAGGTTAATTGGCTTTGGTAAATATTGTTATGTCCCCAGTGAGGGTTAGTGCTAGTGTACGGGGATCGCTGGTCTGCGCGGACCCTGTGGGCCAAAGGGCCTGTTTCTGCGCAGTATCTCCAAACTAAACTAAAGTAAACACAATGTACAGATGGGGTAGAAAACTCTCATTATTTCCTCTTTTTATATACTGACCCACATTTCCATCAAACTCAGACAAATGAGCTATTTCATCCTGGCAATTGGTCAGGTCGTTCAGAAAACATTGGCAGCTCCCAGACTAGTATTCAGTACACTGAGTTTCCCACAGGAGTACAGCAGGGCTACATTAAACAACTCGGGTCAATCAGCTATACATTAACCTCTGTAAGAAAACACATCATCAGAAAAAACACCATCAGTGCCAAAATAAGTGAACTCATTGAGCATTGATGCAGTGCAATACACAAGCCTGTCTTTAAATAGGATACTCAATGTAGAATTAATTTTGGAAATGACAAGATGATTTAGGTCTGGTGAAGAGCTATCGACCTCTCAGTCTGACAAAGGATTTCAACCCAAAACTTCACCTATTCCATTTCTGAAGAAATGCTGTCTGACCCGCTGAGTTAACTCCAGCATTCTGTGTCATCTTCAGTGTAAACCAGCATCTGCAGTTCCTTCCTACACAACAAATCCTTCATTAGTTCATAAATCATAGGAGCAGAATTAGGTCAGTCAGCTCTTCCTCTCACCTGCTCCTACCTAATTCTAAGGGAATTACTGCCTGAATATCTCCAGATATTTTTGGGTTGGATAATGGTTTCAGCTGGTTAAATCTTTCACAGCAGAAATAATTCATAAATGAAGTAAAAGCTGCATTGTTGTCAAATTGAAAATAGCCTTCCAGTGATAGGTTGCAGATTACTCAAACAAAACAGTATTCCCTCAGAAAAATAAAACGTTATAACATCAATGGCGGCACAGTGACGCAGTGGTAGAGTTGCTGCCTTATGGCGCCAGAGACCTGGATTCGATCCTGTCTACAGATGCTGTCAGTACGTAGTTTGTACATTCTCCCTGTGACTGCATGGGCTTTCTCTGGGTGCTCCGGTTTCCTCCTACACTCCAAAGATGTACACGTTTGTAGGTTAATTGGCTTCTCTAAATTGTAAATTGTAAATTGTCCCTTGTGTGTAAAATATTGCTGATGTATGAGGTGATCACTGGTTGGCGTAGACTTGGGATGACAGGCTTATTTCCATGGAGTATCTCTAAAGTCTAAAGTAAAGTCAACACACTGTACAAACCAATGTTTGAAAGGGAAGTAAAAATGGAAAATGCGAAAAAGATCTCACTAGGTCAGGCAGTATCTAAGAGAAATAAGGTTAGATGTTTAGGTCATCCACCTTTCATTCAAACTGGAGAGATGAGAATACAAACTCAGTTTAAATTGCAGGGAGAGAGATGGGTGGAGAGAACAAGAGGGAATATATGTGATAAGGCAATAAGCAAGATTGTCCAGAAGATTTTTTTGGAAGGTCAACTTGAAAGGGATTTTTTCACAGAAAAATATGATAGATATGTGGAGGGCTTTCTCACAAGAAAACAAACTAGCTAAAATAATAATTTAAAATTCAAAGTTGATAGAAGTTTATTCCACAAGGTTATAAAAGGATATTCACCCAAGAAAGCTAAATGGAGTTTAGCTTCGTATGATCTCATCGACAAACTAGAAAGATTGAAAGGACTGTGCCAGCATATCAATGTGGTCTTTGTGGATAGGCTCCATTTATAGGACAAGCCAGGACAGGCATAATTGAAAAGAAAGAGAAGAATAGGATTTTATCTATTCCCCTAACATGTGGGGGCTGGACTATTACACTAAGGGAAACATTCCAGCATCAATTGATCGACATTAATGGAGGGGATTCATTAAAGTTAGTAAATGTTCTTTGTAAATCTGGTACCATGAATCCACTCTTTGTTTACCGGATGATGTTCTTTCTGAAACTGAACCAGTAAAATATTCAGGAGGAATCAATCCATGCTTGAATTGGTAGCATTACTAACTCTGAATCAATTTGATTCCTAGTCCAGGGCATGGGCGCATCATTTAAGTTGGCATTCCAGTGCAAGGTTAAGAAATTGCTAATTTGTTTTAGGTGCCATTCTTAAGATAAAGTATTAAAAGTGTTCAGGTAAACATTAAGTTAATGTCATCCCTTATTGTATGCAGTAAATGCACAATATAGTATTATTTCTTCATTGATCTGCACTTCTGAAATTCAATTCCTTTGACGTATGAATTCAGAAATGAGGATCGATCAGCAAACAAATTGTATGTTTAGTGCAAACAACAGAGGATACATTTTTACCTCTAGAAAAGGCAAAAAGTGTTGGAGTAACTCAGCATGTCTGGCAGCATCTCGAGAGGACATAGATAGGTGACATTTCAGGCCGGGACCCTTCTTCAGATTGAGTCTGAAGAAAGGTCTAAACCTGAAACGTCGCTTTTCCTGAGATGATGTCTGTCCCGCTGAGTTATTCCAGCACTTTGTGTCTTTATTTGTAAACCAGCATCCACAGTTCCTCGTATCTATATTTTTACCCCATTTGGAGACATGAAGTGAATTTTGCCAGCTGTCTCAGCCAAGTATTACACCCTCTATCACCGCTGCACAAAAATAATTATCTGGCTAACCATCTCATTGCTCTTTGTGGGATATTGTTATGTGCAAAATGGCTGCTCCATTTGCCTCTGTTCCAACAGTGACTGTGACTCAATGTTCGCTTTGCAATGCTTGTGAAAAGAAACGTGATGAGGTACTTTGTAAGTGGAAGTTCTTTCTTTTTCTTTCCTTAGCCCAGGAACGACGGTGAAATGTAGAACTTCAACTATTGTTCTGGTGGAAGCAAACAACCTTCTTAGCAGGGACCTTCTGCTCTGAGCTATAAATGCATGTTTGAGAGTCTATCTGTTTTCTAACCCAATGGGGGAAATTAGAAGGTGCAAATATTCTCGTTCTAGCAAATGTTTAGGTTCATGGATGGAGTCACAAAAGCACAAGTACAAACGAATAAAGGAATATTTTGTCATGATGCATGAAATTGGTTGGCAATTCCCCCTCGATGAGTTAAACGAAGACCGTTGACAGTTTACACTTAGCTTCCCCTATTCCTGTTCTCGGAGATGACCCCACCCAATCCCTCCCCAACCCACTTGTTGCTTGGGTATTCACAAGACATTTCTTCACAGACATTAGTATGTCTTGCATGTCTCAGTTGCATGTTATTGCAGATAATGTTATTAATGTTTTTTTAGTTTAAACACTTTGATGGATTGCTTCATTTAGTGACTCTCCAACACAACAATGCTGTGAATATTTTGCACCCAATTCCACCGAAATGTCTCAAAGTATCATCATTCATTATGTGAGAGCACTTTACAGTGGCAGTATATCCCAAATGACATCTGCATTCCTACATCTCCAAGCTATGAAAATTTCATGTTTTTAGAACTATGTTTTGTTATGACCTTATCATTATTTTATGGAAGTTTTTAGTGTTTGCCTTCCATTGCATATATATTTCTGCCCTTGACTTAAACTCTGCAGGGACTCATTGCCCCCAATTGCTTTGTGAATCATAAATGTTCTTGTGAAGATTTTTTCTTCTCTCTCTGATGAAATCCAATCTTGCCCAACAGAACAGGGCAAATGTCTGATTGGATTTGTTCCACGAATGCATTCACACACAGATCACCCAAATGGACTTTAAACATTCATAACAGACCAGAGAGGATACATCACTGTAGTTTGGATTCCATTAAACGTACCAGAGTGTATCCTCAATAATGCACTTTTAATGTCACTACCCCAGAGCACAGTGAGCAAGAGGAGGGCAAAAATGGAAAAATATATAAAAGATATCAGATGTCTCATTGCTTATGTGTCATAAATCACATGTATCTGAGTAAGTGTCCATGTGTCGCTATTTTTAATCATACAGTATATATAAAAAAACATTGAATTTCCTCATTAACATCCAGCTTAAAGTTCCTCAAGTCGACAAGCTCAAGATGAAGAATACAAAAAAAAGACACAGTCCTGGAGTAACTCAACGGGTCAGGCTGAGGAAAATGTGAACAGGTGGTATTTAGAGATGGAACCCTTCTCGAAACGTCACCGATCCATGTTCTCCAGAGATGCTGGCTAACCCGCTGAGTTACTCCAGTACTTTGTCTTTTTCTTTGCAAACCAGCACCTGCAGTTCCTTGGGTCTGCATTGAGAATACATTCCAATATCCACAGCTATTCACCCTGAAGCTCCAAACTTGTCTCTAACTCTTTCCTAACCTCATCCATTATCTCTAAAGGTTAAGTTGCAGTCCTGACATTGTTCACTCTGCACTTTAGCTTCAGATCCCATTGCAAAAACACAATTATTCAATTTAGTGATATTTTAGTGTCACATGTACCACTACTTTGTTTTACATACAACCTAGTAACATCATATAGCAGACCTCACCTAGGCAGTGCACCGGAATTGCCATGTTTTGGTATCAATAACCTTACAAAAGTTCACTGAACAGTCCTACATACTGCCTGCCGTTGCACGTGGTAGCAGGCCACCCCCCCTGCCCCCTCCCTGCCAGGTCGACCATCATTCTCGGTGCGCTGCCCCCACCACCCCCGTTGGGTCCCCCCTCGTTCTCCATGCACTAATAGAGACAGAGACATTGGCCTTCCTCTAGAATCCTCCCAACAAATTCCCCAAATTCTCCTCATGGTTCACCATCAAGAAATCTGTCAAAATTCAAAACCAACCACGACAGCATGTTACCTCCAGGAGTTAGTCTTAGTCAAACGGCGTAAAAAACAGGACCTTCGGCCCAACTTGCCCACGCTGAACAAGATGCCCCATCTACACTAGTCCATCTGCCTGCACTTGGCCCATATCCCTCTAAACCTATCCTATCCATGCATCTGAACATTCTAAACTTCTAACTTCTAAACATGAACACTGTCCCCCGAATCAGACCAGATAAACCAAATGGCCTATTTTTCTCATGTTCATAAGTTATGGAAGTAGCATTAGGCCATTCGGCCTATCAGGTCTACTGCACCATTCAATCATGGCTGATCTATGTTTCCCACTCAACCGCATTCTCCTGCCTCCTCCCCATAACCCCCGACACGTGTACTAATCAAGAATCTGTGAATCTCCGCCTTAAAAATATCCATTGACCTGGCCTCCACAGCCTTCTGTGGCAATTAATTCCACAGATTTCAGAATAATCAGAATCAGAATCAGAATACATTTATTGGTTAAGTATGTATACATACAAAGAATTTGACTTGATGCTTTGTTCGCACATGGTAAAAACACGATATACAGCAGACAATTAAAAATCCCACCCTCTAAAGAAATGTCTCCTCATCTCCTCTCTAAATGTACATCCTTTTATTCTAAGGCTATGGCCTCTGGGTCTACACTCGCTCGTGACATGACTCTAGACTCTGAGACTCTAACGTGTGGCAAATTTTCAACGAAATTTTCCAAGATTTGATATCTCTGGTTATGACTGATTATTCTGTCCGCTATCTTCTGCTGTCTATTTAGCGTCCTTTGATGTTTGTTTCAGTGTTAAGATTTTATATGGATGGATTTAACCATTGTTTTATCGTTGTTGCTGTGATTGTGTCATGTGTGTCTCAATTATCGAGTGAATCAAATGCACTCCTAAGTGTAGATTCATTGAACATGGGAGGTCTTAACTTGACATATCTTTTGTGATCTTCCTTACAGACCCTCTTACGCCAGGAGCACGTATCAGTAATTCAAGCGTGGAGTTCAGTGCGTTCCCTGTTGGCAGCCACCACGGTCCTTGGGCTGCAAACCAGACACGGTAACAACTACACTTGAATTCCTGATATGTGCTACCACGCGTGCCTGGAGCAAAAGATTTATTGCACTAACCCAATGCACAATGCATTAAAATAATTCTGCCTGTATATCAGTGTGATCGCTTAACTGACATTGCTATCCGATTATGCATTAATCCATTTGAAATAACAAGGTTAATGCTGTTATTAAAATAGTGCAATTATTAAATGTTAATACATCCAAATAGGTTTAAGGCCAAATAAACCTTAAATACTTTTTTATTAATTATTTTGAAATTATTAATTGCTATGAAGAGCCAGACCTTATTCTTACTCCAGGGTGGAACTAATATCAAGTTGGGAAATGTATTATCCAGTGTACAGTTGAATGGCTGGGGCAAGAATGACTCCAGATCCAATCCCTTGTCAGTTCTGAGTCACTTTAAGTAGCAAGAGAGATGCTCCCCTTTATAGAGTGAAAACCATCTCAGGTTTTCATCAATGGTAATTTTCTCGTGGCCAATATGCTTACATAATCGCTGTGGATGAAAATTATTTTTTGTTAACATCCTCACGGTCAAAACCTCTCACCATTCATCATCTATATCCACATTAGAATAATTGAGTCATACAGCATGAAAACGGGCCCTTCCACCCAATTCGCCCATGCTGACCAAGATGCCCCATCTAAGTCCACATTTGGTCCATATCCCTTAAAAACCTTTTTTATTAATGTACCTGTCTGGGCGGAACAGTGGCACTGTGGTAGAGTTGCTGCCTTACAGTGCCAGAGACCTGGGTTTGATTCTGACTACAGGTGCTATCTGTCCTGAGTTTGTATGTTCTCCCAGTGACCACATGGGTTTTCTCCTGTTTCCTTCCACACCTACAGGTTTGGAGGTTAATTGGCTTCTGTAAATTGTAAATTGTCCCTAGTGTGTAAGATATTGCTCATATACGAGTTGATTGCTGGTCATCGTAGGAATGGTTAGTTGTAAGGCCTGTTTCTATGCTCTCTCTCTAAAAGTTTAAAAGTCTGTTAAATGCTGTTATTGTTCCTGCCTCAATAAACTCCTCCAGTAGTTGTTCCATGTACCATCAGCCTATAGCCCATATTTGATCTGTAGCCCATTAGCCAACGTTTGACACATATCCCTCGAAATCTTTCATATCCATGTGCAAATGTATTTTAACTGCTGTTATTGTACCTTCCGCACAACCGCACTGCTCCTGACAGTTCATTCCATATGCCATTTATATAGGTAGTTGACACAGGTACATTTGCAATGTTTAATAAACATTTAGATAGGTACATGGATAGGACAGATTGGAGGGATATGGGCCAAATGCAGGCAGGTAGGACTCGTGTAGATGGGTCATGTTGGTCGGCGTGGGAGGTTGGGCCAAATGACCTGTTTCCACGCTGTATAACTCTATGACTCTACCCACCCATTGCTACCTCCCAATCTCCATTGTTCTGGTTAACTGAATCTCTACTGCTATGTTAATTGACAGCAGCAACTCAGCTTTAGAAAGGGATCAGATCTGGATCAAAGCCTTGTCAGATGCATTGTTGCCTTAAACGTTTGTTTCCTGTACTGTTGAAGAGCACACCACAGATGAAGAACGTTTCCTCCCAAATCTGCTCAAGAAGAACTAGCCAGGAAATCCTTATGTGTAACTTTCTTTATTGCTGCGTGTGTCTAATTTCTGACAAAACGTGTTTTTTAATGAATAGCTATCATGCTTTGAATAATAATCTCGCAGCAGTGCACAGCGTTACACCAGGTTTCTGTCGATTCAAAGCTTTTGCAAACTCTGAAGTTTAGCAGGGCAAAATAAATTACACTTTGTTTGATAATCTGGAAGAGAGTAATGTTTCATTGAACTGAGCAGATTAATATTCAGGATACCTACCCTTGACCCACTTCAAAAATGATGAAATTATGAAAATAATGTGTTACCAATCCATGTTTAGTTGGTATGAATATTGATTTCCCTAACTTCAAGTAGCCTTGCATTCCCTCCCTCTCCATCACTCCCCCACCCTAGTCGTCCTACTAATTTCACTGTCGTCCTGCTTAGTTTCAATGTTTGTATCCACTCATTATCACCTTCTCCACAGCCAACAATGGACCGTTGTGGGCTCCACCTGGCTGGCTTTGATTTGTTCTTTGCATACCTTTCATTCATTTGTTCTTTGTACCTTTTCATATCTCAAGTTTCCCTCTCCCCGACTCTCAGTCTGAGGAAGGGTCTCAACTTGAAGTGTCACCTATTCCTTTTCTCCAGAGATGCTGCCTGACCTGCTGAGTTACTCCAGCAATTTGTGTCTATCTTCAGTGTAAACCAGCTTCTGCAGTTCCTTCCTGCACCCTTATTATACCTAAATTGGTTTTATGATTAAAATTCATAATAGCCAATTTTTATTGAAAGCTTTGACAAATCAGTACAGAATATTGGTTGTGTTGCGCTGAACACAGTTGGTGCAGATAACGCTTTCAGACTGCTGTACAAAAAACAATACATTACAGATCATTTTTAAAACCATGCTCTTTCTTGGCATTATGAATGAAGTTCTGTGTTGTAAGTATGGATGCATGTATGGATTGTGCTTCATTGACTCTTTGTGGGAATTTCATTTGTTCCAGCTACTTAAAATGTGATGAACAGGAATCATCAGAAACATGCCATTAATTTACAGAGTTCAAAGCCATTCTAACCCCCACCCCCACCCCAAGATGTGCACTTGTATGAACTCTAAGAACCCTTTAAAATATCAGCCCACATGGCGAAAATTTATCTCTCAGTCAACTTCCACTAAAGCGATACTATCTATAATTATGCCATTGTTGATTGTGGGATCTTCCCATGCAGAACCTTGGCTGTTGCCTTCCCCAAGTTGTAACCATGAACCTGCTCCCGAAGCCTTTTTGAGGCGGTACACACTCAAGCCTTTCCTTGACACATTTGATCAGGAGAATATATTTTCGCCGCAGCTATTTACGATTATGCAACATTATGGAAACAGGTCTTTTTCTCCACCACTTTACAGGAGCACATTGATGGTAGTAACATCTCAGCCACAAGGTGCAGACACAGATTGCTTTACTTTAAACTAAAATAGACTAAAGTATCTCATTTTCCAGCAAAATTGCATCTGTTTAGGAAAGGGTGTCATATTGATGAAAGCACGTTTGGTTCTTCTCAATCCATTGTCGTTCTAACTTCAGGCTTGGCACACGGAGAAAGTAACAAACGGAATACTAATGCTAATGGAGCTACAGAGAAATGTGCCTCAGGCTGTTCATACTGAGTACACTGAGGATGATAGCACTGGGAACAACAACTAACTTTGTATGTAATACCCCCCTCCCCCATTTTAGAGATTGTGGAAGCGTCGCCGATTCGGGCACCCGGAGACCAGAGTTGGACACCGAGACTGGCGGTGAAATTCACCGCTCACCGCCAAGCAGCCGACTACCTACACAACGTCTACATTCCAGGGACCACCACCACGCTCTCCGGCAAATCAACGACTGAGCGGGAAGGGAAGAAATCCTTCATTACCTTTGGGAAGAAGAAAAAGAGTGGTAAATGAAGCAAAGAGGAACGGGAGTAAAATTTCAATAATAGTGGGAGTCGTAAAATGGGGCTGCATGACAGAAGCACGTCTTTCTACGAAAAATACTAAATGTCACTTAAAAAAAACTCAGCTGCACTAAGTATTAGTTTGAAAGGGAATGTTTTAAAGAAATTGATTTTCAACGATAATGATCAAAATTCCTTGGAATCCTGAGGTTGAGCAGGTATTACAAAGGAGAGATGGCATCTCATGTTAAACAATTGCTCAGTTATATAAGATGGACTAGGCTGCATGAAGATATTAGGCATTGGGATTACATGGTATTTACCCCTTGCCAACTCAGAATTAAAGACAGCCAGATCCAGTTTGAAAAGCTAATTCTTGGTATTACCATCACATGGAACCTGGTGCTTTACTCCCAACATCCTGTCCCCCTTATCCCTACCCTCCCCTCTCCTCTCGCTTTGTCCCTTTCTTCCAATATCCTTCCCTCCGGCTTTACATTTCACTATACTCCTTATCTGACACCCTATTCTCTCTATTTCATCTCTTGCCAACTGCCTATCAAGCCCCCATTGTATCCACCCATCACTTGCCGGGCTTTGTACTGCCTCGACCTCATTTTCGGCTTCCTCTCTCCTGCTACAATCAGTCTGAAGAAGGATTCTGACCCGAAATATCACCTATCCATGCCCTGCAGAGATACTGCCTGACCGTTCAGTTACTCCAGGACATTGTGCTTTCTCTTTGTCAGTGATTTTGCTTTCTTTTCATGGGCACCCAGGAAGAAAAGCATTTGATACTAAGACAATGATATTGACTTTTATCAGTCTCAGGCACTGACTTGGTCAAGGGCTCCTTCCAGGCACGGGGTGCTAAGGGCCTTATCTTCATTGCTCACATAATAAGCATCCCAAATTCATTTCTGTTCCAATGATTAATAAAGGAAATTATTTCACGGTTTTCACTTTCTGGAGATAAGGGGAAAAGCATACACCATGAATCCATTCAGATACTTGAATGACAGCAATCAGAGGACAGATAGAAGTAGATTCCCCTGGGCTGTCAGATAAGCCACATTAACAGGACCACCAACACACACCATCTTACTCTATCTTAAATAAATTTTCATCAGCCAAGAGGGAAATATTCCATAAAACCATTTGGCTCATCAAGTCTGTGCCACCATCCAATCATGGCAGATCTATTATTCCCTCTCAACCCCATTTTCCTACCTTCTCACCCTACCCTTTAACACCCTAGCCAATCAAGAACCTATCAATATAACGTTTAAAAATAACCATTGACTTGGCCTCCACAACTGTCTGTGGCAATTAATTTCACAGATTCGCCACCCTCTGGGGAAATAAATTCCTTCCCATCTCCATTCTAAAGGAAGGTCCGTTAGTTCTGAGGCTGTGCCCTCTGGTCCAAACTATCTAGACTCCCGAGAAACCTCCCAATATTCCATCTTACATCACTGAGAAATTGTGCCTGTCCTGGAGAAAGAATATGTCAAAATTTAATCCCCAATTATGGAGGGATACGATGGAAACATTTAAAAAGAACATTCCCTTCTTCAAACAGCTGTTACACAAACGTTAGCAGCCGCTATTTCAAGTCCATTCAAACATTCATTGTCTTGTGTCTCCATTTATTCAATCAAAACTGTCACACAGCCTTAACATAGATTAAGGAACACGTTAAGAGTCCATTTCCTCATTGTGCATGTGTGTCATTACTGAGGGTTATCGCAAGCATTGCATTTTGTGTAAAATATTCACTGTTTAACACCCTACATTTAGCTTTAGGATGGGTGAGAACAGATCAGAAAAGAGGAAAAATAAGCAAATGAGGAAATAGTTGATGCCAGTTTTCTACATTTAGTTTCGCCAGATGTCTTTTAGAACTGGCAGATGAACATTGACAACATAAGAACCCTGAAACTGTCCGTCTCACTTTTGGAAGCTGATATAATGGTGTAGAGTGATGAAGAGTGTGGGTATTCTCAAGGTAATAGTGTATGTGCCCTGTATAGAGCTGTAACAGAGTCATAACAATGCAAGCTTTCAGAGGGGAATGATAGACAGTGAAGAAGGAGGAAGAAAAAGTATAAAATACCAAAAAAAAAAGTTTATATATAGGGCTATGGTTGCCACCTTACCAAGGAGCCAAATCGGACAAGGAGGGTCGGATCTGTTGGAGCGTGTAGTGGGATCATGGCTTGAGTTCTCAGGTACTGTACATTTTGCTGAAACCTAAAATGAATTCCCCACGGGGCAGGGACGAAAGTAAAGACAAAACATTTATTATCTGGACCGTAGTTTACAAATTTCTAGATTGCCTCTTCGGAATTGTTTTAGATTTTGTCCGAACACTGTAAAATGAATGACCATCTCCTACACACCCCCAGTTTTTATTTCCATGCAGTCACCGGAAGTAAAGTTTGAGAAGGATGCATAATAGGCAACTAAATATGGGACTAGTGGTGTACTTCCTGCCATTACTGTCAGTTGAACTCAGCATGGACAGTAATCAGAGTTGTAAAGAATCTCATTACATTGGTGAAGGACAATCATCCAGGCTCCAGTCTGCAATCTAGGAACCGGTACTGGGAAGCATATTGGAAGAGTAGTCATGAGAAAGGCTATTCATATTTGAAGAGCAGTCATGGGAAAGGTACAGGTTCTGGTGTAAGGGCCGTGCACCTGAAAACCTGACTCTGTTCCTCTCTCCTCAGATGCAGCCTGACTCTCTCAGTATTAGTTGACATTACATCTATCCACCATCTGCAGTTTTATTGCTTTTCAAGATATGGAAGGCTTGTCTACGCCCAGAAACCTATGCAGTCAGAGTCAGTGCCTTCAGGAGTAAAGAAAGGGTTGTAGAAATTGGGAGAAGGGAAAGAAAATGGTTTGTCCAGTTTAATTCCCAGATAGGTGGCAACCATGATGTTGTTCAGAGACTTAGAATATTTAGAAACTAAGTCTTGTCATTTAACTTTTGTTTTACACTAGCGATAACCCTATAACATATTTTCTCTTATGACTGGAGCAATCAGCCATAGCTTTGAGAAGAAAAGCCTTGGCAACCAGTAAGTAGTCTATAGCTGTTATAATATTTAGGCATGCTGAATGTGTCCTGTGATTAACAAATATGAATATATCCATATACTAGTATCTGTCCTATTTCTTAGGAGAAAAAAAAGACTGAATTAGATCTGGAGACATTGTGAATCTCTTTGTAGTTTCTTCGATGTTTTTTGCTAAAACTCGTTTTATTACAATTATACTGTGTGATGTTGTAGACTTCTTATAACACTGCTTTCTATGTACAATATTCTTACATTAGTCAAACATGAAAGTGGTAGATCCTTTCTTATGATGTTCATATTCGACCTTTGCGATTTGCTTGCAATTTTTGACATCAGTATAATAGCCAGTTTAACACTGAGTGAGTATATTGTGCCCTGTATTTTAATTCTGAACTAAATTGCTGTAATTCTCATGATACAGTCTTGGTTTTCTTCAATTGCATTGGATTATATTAGTAATGTTTTGCTCTACATTCAGTCTTTCCAATAAAATTATTTCTTTTAATCCAACCAAATTGTTTGTGTTGTGGTTTGTAGAGGGCATTCGTCAATAGAAATGTATTTATGTGACCATACTGAGACATACAATACAAGGAGAATTAGGGCAGGGAAAGACTGTACCTTATGCTAAAACTTGATTTCCCTACTCTGATTAAAAGAAAAGATCAAAGAGCGGAGCAAGATGTTCCACTCCTGCAAAATCCAATGGACTAACGTGTAGTACGCAGCGGAGCGTAACTTCCGCCATTTCAGTAAACCCGACCCGATTTCAGTTATGCCTCTCGCAGTGTAATGAGCGTTGCGGGGGAACAGTTTGTGTGTTTTTAAATGTTTTAAATGTTTTTTTAATTTTTCTTTTTAAATGCAGTAAACCCTCATCAATTTCCCCCATCACTGTCAGCACTACCTTGGTCGCTATTTGCTGAAGTAAGTGTGTGTGTGTGTGGAAACTTCCGTAATTGTTAATCTGACTGTAAACCAAATATGACTGGACACACGCTAATACACACAAAAACGGCACATACCTTGTACAGGGAGGAGCTGCAGATGCTTCATATGATCTTTGGTTAAAAGCATCTGAGCACTCACTCTATCAATGCATTCTGTACATTAACTCCTTCTGTGTATTCACTCTACCTACACGGGTAGAACATAGAAGCAGAATCAGAATCAGAAGGCATAGAAGAAGACATATGATTGATCCTTACAATACAGCAGTATGATTTGATCAGCAATATTGATTTCCCTATTTTCACTAGCATTTGCATTCCCTCTCTCTCTGTCCTTCTGCCACCCTAGTGGTCCTGCTAGTATCACTGCTTGTATCCCTTCATTATCACCTTTTCCACACCAACAATGGACTTTTGTGGGATCCACCATTCTTGAGTTATCGGTGCCGGCTGCAATTTGTTCCTACCTTTCCCCTCTACCCTCAAGCTCTGTGCCGAACAACTGGCATCAGTCGACACAGACATTTTCAACCAATCCCTGCAAACCTGCAGTGTCCATGCCGGCTTCAAATTATCCACTATTCTTCCTGTACCCAAAAGGCCAAGGATTACTGGTCCTACATGCCTGTCGCATTGACCTCTGTAATCATGAAGACCCTTGAAAGACTTGTGCTAGCCCACCTGAAAAATATCACAAACCCCCTGGACCCCCTGCAGTTTGCATACTGGGACAATAGATCAGTGGATGACACAGTCAACCTGGACCTGCACTTCATCCTCCAGCACCTAGACCACCAGGGGACCTATGCAAGGATGTTGTTAGTTGATTTTAGCTCTTCATTCAACACCATTGTACCAGAGCTACTACACTCCAAACTCTCCCAGTTGACTGTGCCTGAACCCCTTTGTCAGTGGATCACCAACTCCCTGACAGACAGGAAGCAGCATGTGAGGTTGGGAAATCACATCTCGTACCCGCTGGCCCTCAGCATAGGAGCCCTCTCCTTTACTCTCTCTACACCAACGACTGCACCTCCACAGACTCCTCTGTCAAGCTTCTCAAGTTTGCGGATGACACAACCCTGATTGGACTGCAACAATCTGGAGCTCAATGCTCTTAAGACAGTGGAATTGATTGTAGACTTTAGGAGAGCTCCCCCTCCTGTCCCCCCACTCACCATCAACAACACTACAGTCACATCTGTGGCGTCATTTAAGTTTCTTGGAACCATCATCACCAGGGATCTTAAATGGGAGGCCACCATCGACTCCACAGTAAAAAAGGCCCAACAGAGGATGTACTTGCTGCCGCAGCTGAGAAAACACAATCTGCCACAGGCAATGATGGTCCAGTTTTATACTGCCATCATGGAATCTGTTCTCACCTTCTCCACCATGGTCTGGTTTGGCTCAGTCACCAAGCATAACATCCGGAGGCTGCAGCGCATCGTTCGATCAGCCGAGAAGGTTGTTGGCTGCAACCTTCCCTCCATTGGCCAACTGTACACTGCAAGGACCAGGAAGTGAGAGAGTAAGATCATCTCTGACCCCTCTCACCCTGGCCTTAAACTCTTAGAATCACTTCCCTCTGGAAGGCGACTCCGGACTGTCAAAGCCGCCACAGCCAGATATAAAAACAGCTTTTTTCCATGAGCAGTAACTCTACTCAACAACCAAAAGTCTGTAACCTCCTTTTGCTCTGGAATTTTATATCATTCTGTACATGTTTAAATTATGTTTTATTCTTAATTGTTTACTGCATATCGTGTTGTTACTTGCGAGCAAAGCACCAAGGCAAATTCCTTCTATGTGTAAATACTTGGCTAATAAAATTGATTCAATTCAATTCAATTCATTCCTCTAGTTTCCCTCTCCCCTGATTCTCACTCTGAAGAAGGGTCTTGACCTAAAACATCACCCAGTCCTTTTCTCTACAGATGCTGCCTGACCCATTGAGTTACTACAGCATTTTGTGATTCTTTTTATAACCTCTTCACAATTTATGTTACCACTGATCCTGAGCAAGTATGCCTTTTGTCCCTTCATCCAAGCCAATTATATAAATTGTAAAATATCAGGACTCTTTCACTCATCTCTTTCACACATTTAGTGGCTACTTTAGATTAGTTTAGTTTAGAGATACAGCGTGGAAACAGGCCCTTCCCTCAACGAGTCCATGCCGACCAGCAATCCCCATGCATTAACACTATCCTACACACCAGGAACAATTTTATAATTGTTATCAAAGCCAATTAACCTACAAACCTGTACTCCTTTTGAATGTGGGGGGAAACCGGAGCCCCTGGGGAAAACCCACATGGTCACGGGGAAAAGGTTCAAACTCCATACAGACAACAACCATAGTCAGGATCAAACCCAGATCACTGGTGCTGTAAGGAAGCAACTCTACCACTGCACCACTGTGCCGACTCTTTATTTCCCATTAGCCAGCCAATTTTCCAGCTGTACAGACATTTATTCCATTATTCCGAATATATTGATGGTATTGAAGAAAACTCTCGGGTGATAAATCTTGTACTTGTGAAAAATTAGCCTGTGCAGAATGTAATATCTTTATATTTTTACATCCATTTAGCCAGGATTATGAGGACAATCTGAATGTGCTATTTTCACACAGCCACATCTGACGTAAAAGCATGAGTTTTACTGTGAGTTTATTATAGTTTTTAGGGAGATAAAACATGACTCATAAAGAACACAGTGTGTGATTCAGTGATCTAATCCCGTAATCTAATAAAGACATTGTTGAAGATAGATTCCGATCCAGATGAACCTTATCAGCATTTGAAGGTTATGTATGCACAGAGTCTTTGACCTCTGGTAGGGTAATCAAGTACCAGAGGACATAGGTTTAAGGTGAGAGAGGTAAGATTTAATAGGAATCTGAGGGGCAACCTTTTCACTCAGAGGGTTGTATGTACATGGAACGGGCTGCCAGAGGAGGCAAGTTCCATAGCAGCATTTAAAAGGCACTTGGACAGGTGCACGGATTCGAAAGGTTTAGAGGGATATGGGCCAAATGCGGGCAAATGCGACTTGCTTAATTGGGGTTCTAACTCGT
This sequence comes from Amblyraja radiata, assembly GCF_010909765.2. Classification (NCBI taxonomy): domain Eukaryota; kingdom Metazoa; phylum Chordata; class Chondrichthyes; order Rajiformes; family Rajidae; genus Amblyraja; species Amblyraja radiata. The sequence continues at coordinate 41,971,255 of NC_045966.1, forward strand.
CATCAACGAATTTGACCGATGTGCCTATTTTCATGCTATATGACTATGACTATGGCTGATTGGACTTTATTCTTTGGACTTCAGAGATACAGTGTGGAAACATGCCAATCAGCTCACTGAGTCTGTGCCGAGTATGTACAATTTTACAATTTCCTTGAAACCAATTAACCTACAAACCTGTACATCTTTGGAGTGTGGGAGGAAACTGGAGCATCCAGAGAAAACCACGCAGTCATAAGGAGAACACGCAAAGTTCGCACAGACATCACCCGTAGTCAGGATTAGACCCGGGTATCTAGCGCTGTAAGGCAGCAACTCTACCATCTTGCCATAAACGTTATTCCCTTTATCCTGTATCTAGATACTGTGGATGGCTCGATTGTAATCATATATAGTCTTTCCGCTGACTGATTAGCATGCAACAAAAGCTTTTCACTGTACATCGGTACACGTAACGGTAAAGTAAACTAAACTAAACTGTACCTCGGTACAGCTGGCAATGATAAACAAAACTTAATCCTAAACATCCTGAGTTGATGCATGAGTTTTTCAATAAATGCATATTTAATGCTACTTGACCATGACACAAAGGCTGATGAAACTCAAGGATAGAACAACATCATCAACCTAGAGGTGGAAATTGAACGATTCAACGTGGAATTTCACTGCATAAGGTCAGCATATTATGCGATCTGCATTATTGAATGTTATTAATATTTGTAGCTGAATGAGGATTCTTCAATTCCTGACTTTGTGTCTAGTTCACTGAAATAATTTGAGGAGAAAGATACAGTATAACTTACAAACACTTTGAAATTACAGAGATAAAATCAAATCGATTGTCCTTGAATCTACAGAGATTATTTATTCACAAGAAGTGCTCTTCAAAGATTTATTTGTCTTGTCAAATAAAAATATGAGTATATGAAATTATAATATGATTATATTGTTCGGAGCAAATGGGATAAAGGGTATAATGTTATTGCAAGATAAAGTCCAATAAAGTTCAATTACATTTAGTTTGAAGGTCTCCAATGGGGTAGGTGAGAGGTTAAGACCGTTCTCTAGTAGGTGAGAGGATGTTTCAGTTGCCTGATAACAGGTGGAAAGAAACTGTTCCTGAATCTGGAGGTGTACATATTTCAAACATCCGTACGTCTTGCCTGATGGGAGAGGGAGAGGGGGGAGGGGGGAGGGGGGAGAAGACTAGCTGAGAATTTTAGGCCAACCATCCCGTAATAATATTGGGAAACGCATTGGACTTTACTAAATAGTGGAAAGCTCCATAACTATCTGAATTTCTCCCAACTCAAACACATAAACTGTCATGGTGGCTTCTGAACACACACTCACTGGATTGTTAGTCAAGGTTTTTGAATTATGAGCACAGTAATGCAATGATCAGTGTATTTCCATTTGTGGGGTGGTTTTCTGGAATGGTCTTGACGAAACGATTAAACAAAGTATGAATATAATTCAATTAAAAAAAATGTACAAAAGATATATCTTTGAAAAGTACAGTAATGAGGAAGGAGAATGTAAATCTCACAGATGTTAATGGTGCTTGTTCTTTTTGTTCTTTTCTTTTTTTGTTCTTTTTTTCTTAATAGCTTGATTGGAGTAGTTTTATTTGAATTGTCTGTTTAGTTTATTTTATTGAATTTTGCATTTGTTAATGGTGAAGAATGGGGGTAGGACTTGACAAGCATAGGCTTCTTCCTATCCCTTTTCGAACGAGTCTAATGTGTATCATGTTGAAATTGGCTTTTGATTTTTTAATTTATGTATGTACATATATGTTATGTATATGTGTATGTGTGTATATGTGTATATGTATGTATGTATATATGTACATGTATATGTATGTGTGTATGTATTTATGTATATATATATGTATATATATAATTTTCCTTTTATTTATTCATTTTCATCTTTTCTTTTATTTTTATTTTTTATTTTTAATCGTTCGAAATAAAGATATCATTCATTCATTCATTCATCACTACTGTATAAACTATAGGAGAGCACAATCTTTGCTGAAATTAAAATCTTTGTTTATTTTTGTCATTTAGCCAACTTTTTCCCAACGGAAATGAACAGAACATGATTGCATTGACCAGACCTCTCCACATAAATTGGCAATTAATTATACTCAGTCACTTTTAACTGGGGAAAATTGTCAGTACTAAGTCAGCGATAGTGGACACATTGCAGCAGATGGGCTGAACAAACAGGTTTTATGCCACCAATTCCAAGTACTTCGCTATTATGCCCCTGTCCCACTGAATGCCCGTCCCACTTAGGAAACTTGAACGGAAACCTCTGGAGACTTTGCGCCCACGCAAGGTTTCCGTGCGGTTCCTGGAGGTTCCCGGAGGTTTTTGTCAGTCTCCCTACCTGCTTCCACTACCTGCAACCTCCGGCAACCACCTGCAACCTCCAGGAACCGCGCGGAAACCTTGGGTGGGGCACAAAGTCTCCAGAGGTTTCCGTTCAGGTTTTCTATTGGGACAGGGGCATTAAAATACACATTCACATTTCACTGTAATGAACCATTGAATTATTAGAAGATCGAAAAATACAGCACAAAACAAACCCTTCAGCCCACAATTTCTATGCCGAACATGATGTCAAGATTAATTAGTCTCATCTGTCTGCACCTGATTGCTCTATTCCCTGCACTTCCATATGCCATCACCACCACCCTTGGCAGTGCGTAAAATGTTTTCCATTCAATCATCAGTAACCCATCTCCAGAGTTAAAACTAATTGACCTAAATCAGTTTAAAAAACTCACACCAAATGACTAATATAAATAGAATGTCAAACATCCTCACACCGGTTCAATCTTCCACAGTTTCGAACCCATTCATTTAATTCTCAGAATGGATGGGAAATGCATGAAGGCAAAGACAGATTAGAAATGGTTAACTAATTCAAGGACTTAGAAATTTCCTATTGGATCTGCAATCTCACTCTCACCCATCAACCAGTTCATCGTAAATAGGCTGCGGAAAAACCGTAGCCTAGCAACAGGGTCGTTCAGGCAGCAATTGGTTCATCGTGGGTTTGCTTAAGCTCATCCTTTAAAGAGGCTGTGAAATTTATTTTTGAAAATAGAAAATGTTCCAAATTAAACTATATATTTTTTGTTTTGAATGTTTCTATTTCTATTTGCAAACCTACAGTTTTGATGTTATATGTCTGCTGCTATCACAATCACTTGGGACTCAGCTACATAGACAGATGCAGTGTTAAGCTGATTCCCCAAAGACAAGCAGCCAAACAACTTAAAATAAAAATCTAGGTCATACTGCAGGGAAGTACTGCTGCAGACTCCCACTCTGAAAAAGGGCTCCGACCCGAAACGTCACATATTCCTTTTCACCAGAGATGCTTCCTGACCCGCTGAGCTACTCCATCATGTTGTGTCTATCCCACCCTTTAGCTCATATACCGACTATTGAAAAATAATTGAACAAGGGGTTGTCCATTCTGTACAATGTTTCTAATCAGAGAAAAAAATAAGACCGTGACATTATCCTTCTAGATTCAATGCAAGAGAACATTACAGACAATAATAGTGGCGAATCTGTGGAATTCATTGCCACAAAAGGCTGTGGAGGACGTCAACGGATATTTTTAAGGCGGAGATTGACAGATTCTTGATTAGTATGGGTGTCAGGGGTTATGGGGAGAAGGCAGGAGAATGGGGTTCAGACGGATAGATAGATCGGCCATGTTTGAATGGTGGAGTAGACTTGATGAGCTGAATGGCCTAATTCTGCTCCTATAACTTATGAACATATGGATTTATAAGAGAAGAAATAGGCACTGGGCCTCTTGAAGGATAGTGGTCCAGAAAGTAATTTCCATGTCAATAAAAATGTAAAATAAATATATTCAACATTTTATAAAGGTCATATTCCTGCGGCTGTCATTATAGATCTCCTTTCCTGCTTAACTCCATCACTGAGAGCAGTGCTACAGGGTTATACTGTATGCCCCTATTTTAAAGCGATACCGATAAGACACCATCCAGCAAGCTTTTAATTATCCATCTTGCATTTGAATTCAGAAGCTGCATGGAAGTGGGACTTTCCCATTGGGGAGCTAGTGTAAAATCTGAAATGTACAAGGAGATGATCTATATCTATACCTTTCCTGAATTTAGGAAATCCAAAACTCTGCAGCAAAATGAGAACGTCCGTGAAGTTATGTTGAGATTTAGCGTGGAAACAGGCCTTTCAACCCACTGAGTCCGCCCCGACCAACAATCTCCCTGTACATTAGTTCTATCCTACACTCTAAGGGCAATTTACAGGAGCCAATTAACCTACAAACTTGGAGAAAAAGGATTAGTGACGTTTCGGGTCGGGACCCTTCTGGTCCCAACCCCAAACGTCACCCACCCTTTTTCTCCAGAGATGCTGCCTGAACCGTTGAGTTACTCCAGTGCTTTGTGCCTATCTTTGATATAAAGCAGCATCTGTAGTTCTTTGTTTCTACCGACAAACGTGCATGTCTGTGGAGTGTGGGAGCAAACCAGAGCACCCAGAGAAAACCTACGTTGTCACAGGGAGAACGTGCAAACTCCTTACAGACAGCACCCACAGTCAGGATCGAACCCGGGTCTCTGGTGCTGTAAGGCAGCAACTCTACCGCTACGCTGTACTGATGTTCTATATTTATAAAATATTTTTTTTCGGTAGAATCTTTCCTGAATTCAGGAAATCCAGATGCTCTCTACAGTGAAATGAAAATCCCTATGAAATTTGCTTGAGATATATGGAACTGCAAATGCTGGAATCTAGAGCAAAAATAAAAGTGCTGGAGAAACTCAGTGGGTCAGGCAGCATCTGTGGAGGGAAAATGGGCAGATGATGGTTCAAGTCTTGACTGTTGATTCTTACTGAAGTATGCCCCCACTCCAACCTACCTCGGAGTGACCCTTGACAGGACTCTATCCTTCAAGGAACATCTTAAAAGAACAGCAGCTAAGGTGAAGTCCAGAAACAATCTCCTCAGTAAGCTTGCTGGCTCAAAGTGGGGGGCAGCAGCCCCCACACTGCGCATTTCAGCACTAGCCCTTGCATTTTCTTCAGCCGAATATTGTGCCCCTGTTTGGTCCAGGTCATCCCACACACACCATGTGGACACCCAATTGAACTCAACAATGAGGATCATCATAGGAACAATCCGCCCAACACCACTCCCCTGGCTCCCTGTCCTATCCAACATAGCCCCTCCACACATCCGGCGAGTAGTCCTCACTCAAAGGATGCTCCAAAAGACCAAAAACTCCCCTCATCTGCCAATTCACATGGACATCTTCAACCCACCCACTGCTCGACTTCCATCTAGACGACCAATTTGGAAGAACCCACCACCAGCTGATTTCACCATCCAATCAGCTTGGAAAAGGGAATGGGAGTCCAAGGACGTCCCAAATAAACATCTGGTGTCAGACCCCACCCTACCGGTCCCTGGCACCAATCTCCCAAGGAAGAAGTGGACGACGCTGAATAGATTCAGGACTGGACATGGCCCCTGCTTGGCCAGCCTTCACAAATGGGGCAGCAGTCCAACCCCATGGTGTGCTTGTGGAGAGCAGCAAACAATGCAACACATCATTGAAGCATGCCCTCAACAAAGACTCAAAGGAGGACTTGTCACCCTTCATACAGCAGATCAAGAGGCAACTGCTTGGCTAAAGGACTTTGCATTCGCTAAATAAATAATAATTCTTGGATAAGAGATTCAGGGCAGTGTCGGGAAATGTTACAGAGATGGAAGATGGTAGTTTTATGATTTCCAGACTGCGATCACTCACTGGGTTTTTTGTGTCTATCTTGATTTTCTAATTATTTTTCACTCCCTTAAGGGATTCCAAAAGGTTGCTGTGAACATTAAGGGGTTAATAGCTCTCTTGCGATTCCTTCCTCCAATCATAATTGCAGAGCATCATGGGCCATTGCGGACGTCACATATTGACCTGCTTCCGCATTGATTGTACTTGGCTGGACTGCCAGGGAATATTGGAAACGACAGGCTGTGCATTGCACATCAGCTTAAAGGCTTCTCTGAGCTGAACTGATTAAAGATTCAGCACTGCAGCAAATAAGGAGAAAGGGTGAAGACACGACGAGGAGATTGCAGTAGAACTGAGGGGAGAAAAGAGGCATCTCATAGGACCATGGTCGTGATTATTATATATCAGATTAGTGGGAAAGAAGAGATTAATTAAGATATGCTGGTGTTGTTGTGGTTCTCCCGCTGACAATGTTTATTCTGGCACCCAACTCTCTCTTTCACGAGCTTGCTGGCATCTGCAGTGGGGATCATCCATCATAGTGCACAATACCATGCACTGTATGTAATATAGAGATTCTCTCTTAATGCAAAGAAAGCTGCAAACCAGTGTACAGGATGCACATAAATTCTAGGAGCAGATTTAGGCCATTTGGCCCATCAAGTCAACTTTGCCATTCAATTATGGCTGATCTATCTTTCCTTCTCAACTCCACTTTCTTACCTTATCCCCATAACATATTACATCCATACAGAATCTGTCTATCTCTGCCTTAAAAATATCCATTGACGTCCTCCACAAATTTCTGCCGTGATGAATTCCACAGATTCACCCTCTGACTAAAGAAATTCCTCCACATCTCCTTTTTAAATGTACATTATTTTATTCGGAGGCTATGGCCTTTGGTGCTAAACTCTTCCACTAATAGAAACATTCTCTCCACATCCACTCTATCTAGGTCTTTCACAATTTGGTAAGTTTCAATGAAGGTCACCCGTTGCTGGCCCTTGTTTGATCTGGCCTTTTCTTGCCTCCAGTCTTTCTTGGCCCCTGCCCCAACCTCTATCTTTCAGTCTGAAGAAGGGTTCCGACCCAAAACAGGACCTTTTTCTTTTCTCCAGAGATGCTGCCTGACCTGCTGAGTTACTCCTGCATTTTGTGTCTATCTTCAGTATAAACCAGCATTTGCAGTTCCTTCCTACACAATAACTCAGGCTTGTAGAGCTTTGTAAGTCGATGTGGCTGGCAAAGACCTGTCCCTGGCATTGCTGACTGTCAAGGGACCTATATCTTTAAAGTTTTTCTCACAATTGTTCCTCTCTTTTAAATCTTTATTTCAACAGCAGCATTTCTTACTCAATATGCATTGTAGATGGCTTGACTGTATTCATGTATAGCCTTTTTTTGACTGGATAGCATGCAAACGAAAGGGGTAGCACAGTGGTTTATAGCACCAGAGAACCAGGTTTGATCCTGACCATGGGTGCTGTCTGCACAGAGTCTGTACTGAGCTCTCTGTAACTGTGTGGGTTTTTTCCGAGTGCTCCGGTTTCCTCCAAAGACGTGCAGGTTTGTAGGTTAATTGGCTTCTGTAAGTAGTCCCTAGTGTGTAGCATTGAACTAGTGTATGGGTGATTGTTGGTCGGCATGGACTCGGTGGCTGAAGGGCCTGTTTCTATGCTGTATCATTAATACTTAAATCTAAATGCTGTACCTGGGTACACATGATAATAAATAAACTGAACTAACCTGAACTAAATTAAACTGAAACTAAACAGTCAAAGTCAATTAATAATTAAATAAATCATTGTATTTGAGAATTGAGAATAATTTTTTGGAAAAATGCTATGGTCATCTTCAAATACTTCTGAATAATTACCAACAAAATAAAAACAAATAAAAGTAAGATAACCAAATATGTAAGAAACTGAAACATTTTTCAGAAAAAAGTGTTAAAATCAATTTGATTTATTTCCAGGCCAATTTCTACACATTGGAAATATGTTGTGATCCAGCTTTCTCATTTCCAGCACCAATGCCAGTACACATTACAAATTCAGTTTTATTATTGGAAGCTGCTCAAAGGAAAAGAAAGTAATTATTCTTTATAGTTTATTTGATGTGGAATGCCCCCTATGGGATCAGACTGTCCCAGTTCACACTGATGGATTGAGTCAGTTCATCTCAACCGTGGTGTTTATTAGTAGTGAAGTGTTAGCGTTTCCGTTGTTGATCCTTATCCCATAGGCTCGCTGGAATGGTTGCACTTGGTGTGTGAAATGAAATCATGGGAGCAGTAGAGTGGAACAACATGGCTTATGAAATATGAGGAGGTCCATGAGACAGGGGGCGTGTGTCTGATCCAAACAGGGCTATCCATTGACTCCATCTGCACTTCATGCTGCCTGAGCAAGGTCACCAGCATAATCAAGGACCAGTCTCAGTACCTCTTCCCCCCTCTCACATCAGGCAAGAGGTATAATAGTGTGAAAATGCATATCTCCAGATTTAAGGATCATTTCTTCCCAGTTGTATCAGGTAAATTAACCATCCTATCAACAACTAGAGAATGGTCCTGACCTACCATCTACCTCATTGGAGACCCTCGGACTATCTTTAATTGGACTTTTCCGGACTTTATCTTACACTAAACATGTATGCTGTATCTGTACACAGTGAGCGGCTTGATTGCCATCAGCTACAGTCTTTCTGCTGACTGCATAGCATGCAACAAAACGCTTTTCACTGTACCTTGGTACATGTGACTATAAACTAAACTTAACTAAACTATCAAATAAGCCATGAAAAATAATTTGAAGATGCAGGAACTGCAGATGCTGGTTTGTACAAAAAAAGTGCTGGAGTAACTCACCGAGTCAGACAGCATCCCTTCGAAGTTGTAGTGTTTAACACTTCTCCGTGGATTGTCACCTTGTCGTGGTGGAGAAGCTTGTGTGGTCCTGAGATCCTGAGAGCGATGCCGTCTGGAGCTATGCGGTAAGGTCGATGGGGGTGGACTCTGACAAAGAGCAATCCAACAAACACCTCAACGGTGGAACAGGCGGAGGATGATGGCTGACCCTAGTGGAGCATCACAATGGCTGGGAAGGCGGATGAAGGCTGCAGCAGAAAAGGGTCTCTTGTCATCTTCGACCATGCCACTGGATTCTGACCCAGATCTGTCAAGGACTGTGTGGTGGCTGTCTGTGCACCAGTCTCCCCACGTTAAACAAAGTCACGCACTGGCGTCCTCCAACCCTGGAGACACCCATGGTCAGCCATGACCGAAGGGGGCCTCAGAAAGTGTTTAATAGCCTGATGGTTGCAGGGATGAAGCTGCTCCTGAATCTGGACGTAACAGTTACAGGGAGCATGGCCTTGGTGGTGATGGTCTCTGATAATGCTGGCTGACTTTTTGAGGCTGCGACTCTTGGAGATCCCTATGATGGTGGGGCAGTCAGTACCCGTGATACTCGCAATCATATTTGTTGGTATTCGCGTTGCCAAACCAGGCCACGATGCAACCAGTCGAATGCTCTCCACCCCACATTTGTAGAGGACAAGAGAGTATTCATTGATATACCAAATCTCCTCAATCTTCTAAGGAAGTAAAGGTGTTGATGGGCTCTCTTTATTATTGCAGGACAAATTAGATTAGTTTAGTTTAGAGCTACAGCGATGAAATAAGCCCTTTGGCTGACCGAGTCTGCACCAATCAGCATACCCTGCACACCAGCACTATCCTACACACTAGGGACAATTTACAATTTTAACAAGCCGATTAGCTTACAAACCCATATGTCTTTGGAGTGTGGGAGGAAACTGGAGAAAACCCACACAGTCGCGGGAAGGACGTACAAAAACGCTGTACAGACAGCACCCGTAGTCAGGATCGAAGCCAGGTCTCTGGCACTGTAATGAATGAATGAATAAGTTTATTGGCCAAGTATATTCACATACAAGGAATTTGCCTTGGTGCTCCGCTCGCAAGTGACAACATGATATACAGTGACAATTTAAAATGACACATAAAGCATTAATAATAAAACATTATCGATTCAACATGTGAATTAAATAAAATACCAGAGCAAAAGGAGGGTACAGATTTTTGGTTATTGAGTAGAGCTACTACTCATGGAAAAAAGCTGTTTTTATGTCAGCCTGTGGCAGCTTTGACAGTCCGGAGTCGCCTTCCGGAGGGAAGTGATTCAAAGAATTTGTGGCCACGGTGAGAGGGGTCAGAGATGTTCTTACCCACTCACTTCCTGACCCTTTCAGTGTACAGTTTGTCAATGGAGGGAAGGTTGCAGCCAACAACCATCTCAGCTGATTGGACGATTCACTGCAGCCTCCAGATGTCGTGCTTGGTGGCTGATCCAAGCCAGACCATGATGGAGAAGGTGAGGACAGATTCTGCGATGACAGTATAGAATTTGACCATCATTGCCTGTGGCAGATTGTGTTTCCTCAGTTTCCGCAGGAAGTACATCTTCTGTTGTTTCTTTTTGACTGTGGAGTTGATGGTGGCCTCCCATTTAAGATCCTTTGAGATGATGGTCCCAAGGAACTTGAAAGTATCTACAGATGTGACTGTGGTGTTGTTGATGGTGAGTGGGGTGAGGGCAAGGGGAGTTCTCCTAAAGTCTACAATCAATTCCACTGTCTTAAGAGCATTGAGCTCCAGATTGTTGCGATGGCACCAGGAAGCCAGCTGTGACACTTCCTGTCAGTAGACAGATTCCTCCCCATCCCGGATCAGTCCAATCAGGGTTGTGTCGTCCGCAAACATTGAGAAGCTTGACAGAGGAGTCTGTGGAGGTGCAGTCGTTGGTGTAGACAGAGTAAAGGAGGGGGGTAATTACGCAGCCTTGCGGTGCTCCTATGCTGAGGGTCTGCGGGTCCAAGATGTGCTTTCCCAGCCTCACATGCTGCTTCCTGTCTGTCAGGAAGCTGGTGATCCACAGACAGAGGAGTTCAAGCACAGTCAACTCCTATAGTTTGGAGTGTAGTAGCTCTGGCACAATGTTGTTGAATGCAGAGCTTAAATCAACAAACAAAATCCTCGCATAGGTCCCCTGGCAGTCTAGGGGCTGGAGGATGGCCCGATATGCAAACTCTATTGGCCCGATATGCAAACTGCAGAGGTTTGCGATATTTTTCAGCTTGGCTAGCACAAGTCTTTCAAGGGTCTTCATGACTACAGTGCAACAGGCCAGTAATCCTGGTCTTTTTGGGTACAGGGACAATAGTGGAGACTTTGAAGCAGGCAGTAACAGTACAGGTTTGCAGGGACTGGTTGAAAATGTCTGTGTAGACTGTGCCAGTTGTTCGGCACAGAACTTGAGAGTAGAGGGGGAAACATTATCCGGTCCTGGAGATTTCTAGCTTTTCTGTCTTCTGAACAGCCTCTCCACCTCCCCGATTGCTATTGTTGGTGCTGGAGAAGTGGCCAGATTGATGTTGGGCAGCACGGAGGGGGTGGGTAGTGGACAAGGCCCCAGTCTTTTGCAGTCAGGCTGTAAGTGGGTGATAAGTGGTGGTTGGAGAGGGGTGGGTGGGAAAGGGTCCAGTCTTGCTTTAAGTTGGTGGGAAGTGGCAATTGGGGAGGAGTGGGTGGAGAAGCGTCCAGTCTTTGCAGACTGGAGTCAGGCTGTGAAGTGTTGGTTGGGGAGGGGGTACCAGGGTTAAGTTTCTGTTTGTCGAACCTGCAGTAGAACTCGTTCAGGTCGTTGGTCAGCTGACGATTGACCAAGGAGCGGGGGGGGGTTCCTCTTGTAGCTTGTGATTTCTTGTAAGCCCTTCCAAACTAAAGAAGAGTCATTAGCTGAGAACCTGCTCCTCAACTTCTCAAAGTACCTCTCATTGGCAGCTCTGATTCCTCTTCTCAGTTTGTACTTGGCCTGCCTGTAGAGGTCTGCATCCCCGCTCCTTTAGGCCTCATCTTTAGACTGGTGGAGCTGTTTGAGTTCTGCTGTAAACCAGGGCTTGTCGTTGTTGAACCAGGTCCATGTCCAGGTCCTAGTGGCAATGCAACTGTCCTCACAAAAGCTGACATGATGTCACAGTGTATGTACACTCATCGAGGCTTGTGGTTGCTTCCCTGAACACATTCCATTCAGTGCAGTCAAAGTAGGACTGTAGGTTTTCTCCCCTCGCTTGTCCACCTTTTCATTGTTCTGACCACAGGCTTAGCAGATTTTAGTTTCTGCCTGTAGGTCCGAATAAGGTGAACGAAACAATGATCAGAGACCGAAACCCACCCGGGGAACAGAACGATATGCGTTCTTGATTGAAGTGTGACAGTGATCAAGAGTTCTCTCCCCTCTGGTGGGGCAGGTAACATGAAGTCTGTGCTTTGGAATGTCTTGGCTGAGTTTTGCCTTGTTAAAGTCCCACAAAACAATGAAACAATGACCATGGAGTCCGGGAATTCACTCTCTACCCTCATTACCTGGTCAGCGAGTTGCGTTTGTGCCTCACGTACGCATGCATGGGGGGGGGGGGGGGGGATGTAAACTCCAGCGAGAATAAAAAGAGGTACATTCCCTTGGAGAATAGAAGGGTTTGCAGTTTATAAAGAAGGATTCTAGATTGGGAGAGCAGAAGTTTGACAGTACCATGATGTCGCTGCACCAGTCCTGGTTGGTATAGAAGCATATTCCACTGCCTTTTGATTTCCCCGCTGCCTCCACTTCGCAGTCCGCTCCATGAGGTTGGAAGCCAGCCAGTTGCAGCGCACTGTCCGGGGTCAACTCACACAGCCAGGTCTCAATGAAGCACAGGGCAGCGGCTCGAGAGAAGTCCTTCTTTGTCCAGTGCAGGAGTTGCAGTTCGTCCACTTTGTTATTGAGAGTACGTAGGTTTGCCAGGAATATACTCGAGAGCAGTGTGTGTAATCCTTGTCGCCGCAGTCGGGTGAGTGCTCCAGAGCGCTTCCCACGGGTCCTCCTCCATCTCAAGACCTTGAACACAGCCATAGCCCCGCCGACGAGTATGTCCAAATAATCCAGCGAGTGAGAGAAATCCGGAAAGATGTTTGGAGGTACCGTATGTCCGATGTTAACGAGTACCTCTCTCGTGAAAGTGACCTTTGTAGGGTTTTTACAGACAACACAAATTAACAAACACGTGAAAAACAGCAAGGAGCAGTACGCCGTGGCAGCCATTGTCAGCGGCAGCAGAGTGGAAGCCTCTACATTCCTGCTCGGTCTTATCAGGGTCTCTGGCGCTGTAAGGCAGCAATTCTGCTGCTGCACCACAGATCTTCAGAGATATGTACCTATCCATATTCTTCAGAGATACCGCCAGACCCTCTGACGTACTCCAGCACTTTGTGTGATTTATCATGTTGTTTATGGTTGGTTTTATAAATTGCCAAGCTTAATGTCTGTGATTAATGCTCCATTTCAAACATGGTTCACTCAGATCTAAAATGGTGCCTGTCCTATACACAGCATTGCCTGTGTTGATGCAATTGTTATTCATACTGCAGCTTTCTTCACAGACTACCTCCCCTAGAGCTGTGGATGGCTGAAACATCCAGAATATTAAACATCTGCCTGCGATAGCAATAAACAACCTTATTTATTGAGAGCATCTAATTATTCCTTCTTCTTTTAGCTTGTGATATGCTGCTCTGTATGCAGATATAATCAGCAATCGCACAGCGGGATTTCAGCAAGGATGCATCATCTTGGTTTGACTCATACCCAGACAAGCCAATCTAATTCTTTGCGTGGGTTTAATAAGACAAAGACTCTGTGAAGACTTGACATGTGAGTCACCACCCAGCCGTATTTTAGAAACCAAAAGCCGGAAGGATTTAGCTAGAATAAGGATCAGTCTTGTTTAGTTTAGTTTAGTTTAGTTTTGAGATACAGCGTGGAAAGAGGCCCTTCAGCCCATCGTGCCCGTGCTGACCAGGCAAGTTGTAACTTTTGACATGTAACTTTTACAAGTTCCATGTCAACTTACAAGTGTGGGAGGAAACACGGAGAAAACCCACGCAGTCATGGGGGGAACGCACAAACTTTGTACAGACCACTTCAGGGGCTGTCCCACTGCGGCAACCTAATCCACGATTTCAGAAGAGTGTCTTCGACCTTCAAGCTCGAGGGCACTCGCCTGGAAAACTGCGAGCTGGATCGACTGTCAGCGATGAAACCGCCAGCTGGATTGACCGACCACACACACACACAAACACATCGCAAAGGAAGAGGCCAGGGAAAGCAGGGGAGCGCTGTCTCAAATTCACACTCGCGCTGAAGATAAAAGATGGCTGCACAGTGTACGGTAAGTCCTTTAGAGAGCGCGGAGGGGAGGGGGGGGAGAGAAGGGGAGAGAGGGGGAGAGAAGGAAAGAGAAGGGGAGAGAAGTGGAGAGAAGGGGAGAGAAGGGGGGGGGAAGGGGGCGGGAGGAGTGGAGACACCTTTAAGCAGTCAGACAACGTTTAATAAATTTTAGCGGGCATTTTACCTACCGGTCGGTTTTCCTCTGTCCTGAAAACTCCAATGAGCCAATTAAAATGCCCGGTCAGTGAAGGAGATTGCCTACGGCTGCCCTCGACTGCCTGTAACTAAATAGCAACCCCACTCCACTGCACTACGAGTTAAAATGAACCATGCCAACCAATGTTTACTCGCGGAACATTTTTCAACATGCTGAAACAATTACCGCGACCTAGCTGAAGCGTGAGTATGCGAGAACGTCCCTCGAGCATGAAGGAGAGTTGCAGTGACCTCATAGGACCTCCTAGGACCATGTGTCGACCATGCTGCGTGTTTGAAGGCAAATTCTTCTAAACTCGCAGATTAGGTCGCCACAGTGGAACAGCCCCTTTAGTCAGAATCGAACCCGGGTCTCTGACACGGTAAGGCAGCAACTCTATCGCTGCGCCACCATGTCGACCTATATTTTTTATGTATGGTCGCATATTTTAGCAGAGGCAAACCGTGCAGTTTGAGACTTCATCTCTGGAGTCATAGAGCTATATAGCCCGGAAACAGGATCTACACCCTAGCTTATCCATGCCAGCCAAGGTTTCTTTCTGAGCTGGCTGCATTAGCTCCATAATCCCTTAAACCTTTCATACGCATGCACCTGCCCAAATGTGTTTTAAGGGTGATTCTTCAGTAAGTGTCTACTTTGGTGTCCCACTACTTTGATGCTGTATATAAGGAAAATCCGTAATTTGATCCTATTTCTCCTTTTTCTATATTGTTAATAAACATAATCCTCATAAATAAAGATTAAACCCTAAATGAATGAAGTGTTATTTTTTTTTTTTTTTCCCAATGTTCGATGCCACATCCCCCGCCTCCCCGGAAATTAAAAAAAATGTGTTCTTTTTTGATTTGTACTGGAGATGTGTTCGTGCCATGTGCCATTTGTCCAAACGATATGGCCAGGCATGGCCTTCCGGCAAGGCCATGCTGGGCTAAAGGCTTGGGCCACCATACCCGTCATGGCCATCTCCGTAACCTAACCCCTGATATCCATCTAGCTGCATCTCCAGCTCCTCCAGCTTAGCTTTTCCTCCCTAACCCTAACTCTAATGCTTACGCTAACCCTAACCGTCACTTACACCCGATCTCCCGGACTCCAGCTCCAGCTCCATGTCCATCACGGTTATCTCCGTCACTTACCCCTGATCTCCCGGACTTCAGCTCCATCCCCATGTCCATCACGGCCTTCTCTGTAACTTAACCCCCAATATCCATCTAGCTCCAGCTCCAGCTCCAACCGGACACAAAGGCCTGTTGCAGCCGTCGCCTCTTCCCGTGACCCGATGTCCCTCTCCACGCCCGGCCCTCTTCATACCTTGTTCGCTGGAGGGGGGGGGGGGGGGGGGGACAAGATCTGAAGAGGGCCGGGCTTGGGGAGGGACATCGGGTCACGGAAGAGGCGACGGCTGCAACAGGCCTTTGAGTCCAGCTGGAGCTGGAGATAGAGACGGAGCTGGAGTCCAGGAGATCGGGTGCTAGTGACGGAGATGACCATGACGGACATGACGGATTAATACCAGCCTCGATAGCACGGAGGATAAGGTCCCCGGGTCTTCTCACCGGGCCCTTATGCAACGTCTGCCTCCGTCTCCTTCTCCCCCCATCACCTCTCCCATTCCCAATCTACGGGAGTGTTCCTGATCACCGGGAGTGTCCCTGCGCACCGGGAGTGTCCCGGCCCGTTAGTTGATCCATTTGATAATTGCCGGGATTCCTGTCCATGCACATAGTTTGCAGATGACGTGAATAACCCTACCCTAGCCCTATCTCTAACCCTAGCCCTAACCCTAGCCCTAGCCTCAGCCCTAACCCTAACCCTAAAGATATAGCCATCTCCATCACGTGGCACTCCCGAACATGATCATCTCCATCATGCTGAGGCATATCCGTCACGTGAGTATTTTATGCTCATAATGTGTAAAATACAGCAATAACCATAATTATGAATTGTAATTGATAAATAAACAGTACGCTTCTGCCTATTCATCTGAAGTTAATATTGTTTTAGAGGAAGTTGGTGAAGATCTTTCCTGGACCCAGCACACCGATGCAATTGTAAAGAAAGCACATCAGTGACTCTACTTCCTGAGATTACAGAGATTCGGCATATCGAAGAGGATTCTCCTAAACTTCTACAGGTGCACGGTCGAGAGCATTCTGACTGGTTGCATCGTGACCTGGTTCGGCAACTTTAACGTCCAGGAGTAAAAAAAAACTACAAAAAGTTGTGACCACTGCCCAGTCCATCACTGGCTTTGACCTCCCCACCGTCGAAGGGATCTATCATAGTCGCTGCCTCAAAAAGGCAGCCAAAATCATCAAGGACCCATACCATCCTGGCCACACACTTCTCACCACTGCCATCAGGAAGAAGGTACAGGAGCTTGAAGACTGTAAGGTCGAGGTTCAGGAACAGCTTCTTCCACACAGCCATCAGGCTATTAAACGCAACGAATAAGCTATGAGCTCTGAACTGCAAAAGACTATATTATTATTTGTTATTTGCACTATATCTGTTATTTCTTGAAACTTTTTTTCCCCCCGTTATATACAATGTTTACATATTCACATATTCTGTTGTGCTGCAGCAAGTAAGAATTTAATTGTCCCGTCTGGAACATATAACAATAAAGCACACTTGTCTTGAAAAGTTATGTGACAGTTACGATTCTTGCTGAAAATCACCACTTTTCTCGGCAGTAAATTGTTACGCAGGTTTACAATCAATGTGTTAGACAGAAAAAAGTTTTTTTTTGGTGGTTTATTTGACAGATACTCTATAATTTGAAAGGCTGCGGCCAAAATTAGATTTTATATTCTTAAATCAGTTATATTTTACAGTGTTTTTCATCATAAAAATGTGACGGATATGACTGAATGCAATGGGCAACCTGGAAAAAGAAGAGGAAAAAATAAATTAAATTCTCTACAAGATTGCACCAACATATTTTTCCCATAGTTTAGATGTTCATCTATGTGAAACAGCATTCAAAGTTGCAAAAAATTAAGTTTTATAATTGGGTTTCCAGAAATTTCAAAGTCGACACTTACTGTAGAATCACCCTTAAATGTCGTTATTGAACCTGCCTCAACCACATCCTCCATCAGCTTATTTCATATACCCACCAGCCAGCGCAGAAAAACTTGCTCTATAGAGTCAACAAACTTTTTTACACAGCATATCTGTTGTGATGCTGGAAATAGGAATTTCATTGTTCTGTTTCGGGACGCATGACAATAAAACACTCTTGACTCTTGGCAAAAAATGTTTATAATTTCAGCTTGATGACCCATCAATCCATTGACCCCTAAGGTAACGGTGCTGCCACCTGCTGAGAACCTCCGGAATTTTCCACTTCATTTCAAATTGCCACAATCTGCTGCTTCTGGTGAGAATGTTAAGCAGCAAACAAAAAACCCTGGAAAATATCTGGTCTGTGTTTTTACAACCTCGCAGACCTGTGGATGCACTTACTGAGCCAGCTACACAGACACGCACACGCACACGCACATGCACACGCACACGCACACACACACACACACACACACACACAAAGATATATATATATATATATAGATAGATAGATATATAAATATAAACAAATATATATATAAATAATATATACTCTGTTGTGTGAACAGTGTCCGTATAGCTTTCAACAAAGCTATAATTACCATAGTAAGCGCCAAGCAACATAATTGCTGATGCATGAAGCATCATCCCAGCTGAAAAGGCAGCTCAGTAGAACCAACTGAAGCTGCTGAAAATATCTTGTGGATATGATGTGATCTGTCACCGCTAACCATTGCTGTCTGCTAATTGCACTCAATTGCTCCATTGGTATACGGGACAAGTTGCAATTAGAAGGAAGAGAAGACATGGAAGTTACAGATTAGTTGAACTAAATGTGGACATAGCATTTTAGTTTAAATTTAGAGAAACAGCATGGAACAGGCATTTCAGCCTACCAAGTCCATCCTGACCATCGATCACCCGTTCGCACTAGTTCTATGTTATCCCACTTTCTTATTCACTCCCTACACATTAGAGGCAATTTCTAGAGGGCCAGTTTAGCCAGACTTACTAACCCACACGTCTTTGGAATGTGGGCAGAAACTGGAGCACCAAGAGGAAACCCACACAGTCACAGGCAGAACTTGCATACTCCACAGGCAGACAGCACCCAAGGTCAGGATTGAACTTGTACCTCTAGCGATGTGAGGCAGCAACTCTACTGTTGTGCCACTGCGCTGCCTCTTCAAAGGTCAGTTTATTGTCACATGTACAGATTAAGGTACAGTGAAACTCAAATTACCATACAGCCATACTAAAAAGGAACAAGACACACCACTACATAAAAGTTAACATAAACATCCACCACAGCAGATTCATAGAAACATAGAAACATAGAAATTAGGTGCAGGAGTAGGCCATTCGGCCCTTCGAGCCTGCACCGCCATTCAATATGATCATGGCTGATCATCCAACTCAGTATCCCGTACCTGCCTTCTCTCCATACCCTCTGATCCCCTTAGCCACAAGGGCCACATCTAACTCCCTCTTAAATATAGCCAATGAACTGGCCTCGACTACCCTCTGTGGCAGGGAGTTCCAGAGATTCACCACTCTCTGTGTGAAAAAAGTTCTTCTCATCTCGGTTTTAAAGGATTTCCCCCTTATCCTTAAGCTGTGACCCCTTGTCCTGGACTTCCCCAACATCGGGAGCAATCTTCCTGCATCTAGCCTGTCCAACCCCTTAAGAATTTTGTAAGTTTCTATAAGATCCCCTCTCAATCTCCTAAATTCTAGAGAGTATAAACCAAGTCTATCCAGTCTTTCTTCATAAGACAGTCCTGACATCCCAGGAATCAGTCTGGTGAACCTTCTCTGCACTCCCTCTATGGCAATAATGTCCTTCCTCAGATTTGGAGACCAAAACTGTACGCAATATTCCAGGTGTGGTCTCACCAAGACCCTGTACAACTGCAGTAGAACCTCCCTGCTCCTATACTCAAATCCTTTTGCTATGAAAGCTAACATACCATTCGCTTTCTTCACTGCCTGCTGCACCTGCATGCCCACTTTCAATGACTGGTGTACCATGACACCCAGATCTCGCTGCATCTCCCCTTTGCCTAGTCGGCCACCATTTAGATAATAGTCTGCTTTCCCGTTTTTGCCACCAAAATGGATAACCTCACATTTATCCACATTATACTGCATCTGCCAAACATTTGCCCACTCACCCAGCCTATCCAAGTCACCTTGCAGACTCCTAGCATCCTCCTCACAGCTAACACTGCCCCCCAGCTTAGTGTCATCCGCAAACTTGGAGATATTGCCTTCAATTCCCTCATCCAGATCATTAATATATATTGTAAATAGCTGGGGTCCCAGCACTGAGCCTTGCGGTACCCCATTAGTCACTGCCTGCCATTGTGAAAAGGACCCGTTTACTCCTACTCTTTGCTTCCTGTTTGCCAGCCAGTTCTCTATCCACATCAATACTGAACCCCCAATGCCGTGTGCTTTAAGTTTGTAAACTAATCTCTTATGTGGGACCTTGTCGAAAGCCTTCTGGAAGCCCAGATACACCACATCCACTGGTTCTCCCCTATCCATGCTACTAGTTACATCCTCGAAAAATTCTATAAGATTCGTCAGACATGATTTAACTTTTGTAAATCCATGCTGACTTTGTCCAATGATTTCACCACTTTCCAAATGTGCTGCTATCCCATCTTTAATAACTGACTCTAGCAGTTTCCCCACTACCGATGTTAGACTAACTGGTCTGTAATTCCCCGTTTTCTCTCTCCCTCCCTTCTTAAAAAGTGGGGTTACGTTTGCTACCCGCCAATCCTCAGGAACTACTCCAGAATCTAAAGAGTTTTGAAAGATTATTACTAATGCATCCACTATTTCTGGAGCTACTTCCTTAAGCACTCTGGGATGCAGCCTATCTGGCCCTGGGGATTTATCGGTCTTTAATCCATTTAATTTACCCAACACCACTTCCCGGCTAACCTGGATGTCACTCAATTCCTCCAACTCCTTTGACCCGCGGTCCCCTGCTATTTCCGGCAGATTATTTATGTCTTCCTTAGTGAAGACGTAACCAAAGTAGTTATTCAATTGGTCTGCCATATCCTTGTTCCCCATGATCAACTCACCTGTTTCTGACTGCAAGGGACCTACATTTGTTTTAACTAATCTCTTTCTTTTCACATATCTATAAAAACTTTTGCAGTCAGTTTTTATGTTCCCTGCCAGTTTTCTTTCATAATCTATTTTTCCTTTCCTAATTAAGCCCTTTGTCCTCCTCTGCTGGTCTCTGAATTTCTCCCACTCCTCCGGTATGCTGCTTTTTCTGGCTAATTTGTACGCATCATCCTTCGCTTTGATACTATCCTTGATTTCCCTTGTTATCCACGGATGCACTACCTTCCATGATTTATTCTTTTGCCAAACTGGGATGAACAATTTTTGTAGTTCATCCATGCAGTCTTTAAATGTCTTCCATTGCATATCCACCGTCAACCCTTTTAGAATTAATTGCCAGTCAATCTTGGCCAATTCACGTCTCATACCCTCAAAGTTACCTTTCTTTAAGTTCAGAACCATTGTTTCTGAATTAACAATGTCACTCTCCATCCTAATGAAGAACTCAACCATATTATGGTCACTCTTGCCCAAGGGGGCACGTACAACAAGACTGCTAACTAACCCTTCCTCATTACTCAATACCCAGTCTAAAATAGCCTGCTCTCTCGTTGGTTCCTCTACATGTTGATTTAGATAACTATCCCGCATACATTCCAAAAAATCCTCTTCCTCAGAACCCCTGCCAATTTGATTCACCCAATCTATATGTAGATTGAAGTCACCCATTATAACGGTTTTGCCTTTGTCGCACGCATTTCTAATTTCCTGTTTGATACCATCTCCAACTTCACTACTACTGTTAGGTGGCCTGTACACAACACCCACCAGCGTTTTCTGCCCCTTAGTGTTTCGCAGCTCTACCCATACCGATTCCACATCCTGCAAACTAATGTCCTTCCTTTCCATTGCGTTAATCTCCTCTCTAATCAGCAACGCTACCCCACCTCCTTTTCCTTTCTCTCTATCCCTCCTGAATATTGAATATCCCTGGATGTTCAGCTCCCAGCCTTGGTCACCCTGGAGCCATGTCTCCGTGATCCCAACTATATCATAGTCATTAATAGCTATCTGCACATTCAACTCATCCACCTTATTACGAATGCTCCTTGCATTGAGACACAAAGCCTTCAGGCTTGTTTTTACAACACTCTTACCCCTTATACAATTTTGTTGAAAAGTGGCCCTTTTTGATTTTTGCCCTGGATTTTCCGGCCTGCCACTTTTACTTTTCACCTTGCTACCTATTGCTTCTACCCTCATTTTACACCCCTCTGTCTCTACGCTCACACATTTAAGAAACCCTTTCCCTTTAACTCCATCCTCCACTAGCCCATTCGACACCCCATTCAGTTTAAAACCACCCGTGTAGCAGTGGCATACCTGCCTGCCAGAATGCTGGTCCCACACCTGTTAAGATGCAATCCGTCCCTTTTGTACAGTTCCCCCTTACCCCAAAACAGATCCCAGTGATCTAAGAATCTAAATCCCTGCCCCCGTGCACCAGTTCCTCAGCCACACGTTCAGGTCCCGTATCTTCCCCGCATTCCTCACTGTGATGGAAGGCAATAAAGTCTAATTTTCCTTCTCTTTATTCTCCCGTGGTGGGGGCAGTCAACCCATCTGCAGTCGGGGTGATCGAAGCTCCCGCAGCTGGCGGTCGAAGCTCCCACGTCAGCGCAGTCGAAGCTCCCGCTTCGGAGCGGTCGAAGTTCCTGTGGCTTGGAGCTCCCGAAGTCGGATTCTAACCAGGGACCACGAGCTCCATGATGTTAAGTCCGCAGGCTCCCATGGTTGGAGCTCCAAAGTCCATCCCCGACAGGGATCGCGAGCTCCACGATGGTAAGTTTGCATGCTCCCGCAGTTGGAGCTCCTAAAGTCAGTCTCGAGCAAATGCTGCCAACTCCTCGATGTTAGGCCGCAGTGTGGACAAAGATAATGTTTGTAAAAGAATCACATCTCCGTCATTGTAAGAGATTTAAAAAAGTTTCCCCCAACCCCCCACATAAAACAAGCTAAAGAACGCTAAAAAAATACATTTAACACACACTAAAAAACAATAAAGAAGCATCAGAGACTGTTGGCAAGGCAACCATTCTCATGATGATTTTATACACCTCTATATGATTCCTTCTTAGCCTCCTATGTTCCAAATAATAGTCTGAGCCTGCTCAATCTTTTCCCATAGCTCATCGTCTAGGCAACATTCTCAAATTTTCTCAGCACTCTTTATCTATCTATATTACTAAAAGTCTGATATCGACCGTTTTTGGCCCACTTTGCTGCGATTTCCGAGAGAACGCCGCCACCTACGGCCGTCATTTTTGGCCACCTCGATCAGAGCCCACGTCTGCCTTCCTGGACCAGAGTATTTTTCCCACCGATGAAAAATCAGAGCGAAATTAATGTTTAAATAAAATTCACCATTCTCTCTGCTGCCCCTGCTGGAGGGAGGGGGAGGGACTATAAAACCAGGAAGTGGTGTGCCTCAATCAGTCTCTGCAAGATGGAGGTCACTCTGAGCTCTGAATGACAATGAACAAATGTCTACACAACTGTGAGTACCCTTAATGTGGTTTGAAAATGAAAATATGGTTAGTTTGAAGTAAAAAAGCACTGCCTGCAAATGGTTGTTTGGGTTGAAGTAAAAAGGCACTCTCTCTCTCTCTCCCCCCACCTCTCTCTGTCCCAATCCCTCTCTCTTTCTCTCTCTCTCGCCCCCTGTCTCTCTCGCTTTCTCTCTCTCGCTCCCCTCCTCTCTCCCCACATCTCCCCCCCTCTCCTCTCTTCCCCTCTCCTCTCCCCCCCTCTCCTCTCCCCCCCTCTCCTCTCCCCTTCTCCTCTCCCCCCTCTCCCCTCTTCTCTCCCCCCTTTCCTCTCCTCCCCCCCTCTCCTCTCCCCCCCCCTCTCCTCTCCTCCCCCCTCTCCTCTCCTCCCCCCTCTCCTCTCCTCCCCCCCTCTCCTCTCCTCCCCCACTATCCTCTCCCCCCTCTCCTCTCCCCCCTCTCCTCTCTCTCCCCTCTTTTTCTCCCCCTCCTCCCCTCCCCTACCGTCCATCCCCTAAACCCCCCTCTCCTCCACACACCCCTACCCCCTTCCCTCCACCCCCCTCCCCCTCCCTGCTCCCCACTTCTCCCCCTTCCCTCACCCCCCTCTCAGCACCCCTCTCCCCCCCCTCCCCCTCCCCCTCTCTCCCCTCCTCCCCCCATCCCCTCCCCCACCCTCCCTCCCTCCTCTAAACCCCCTCCCCTCCTCACCCCCTACACTCCACACCCCCTACCCTCTTCCCTCAACCCTCCCTGCTCCCCACCTCACCCCCCTCTCAGCACCCCCTCTCTCTCCCCTTCACTCTCACCCTCTCGCTCCTCCCCTCCTCCCCCACCTTTCCCCCCTCACCCACCCTCCCTCTTCTCCTCCTCTCCACCCCCCTCTCCGTATTGCCCCTCTCTCTGTGTCTCTGTCTCTCTCTGCCTCTTCTCTCTCTGACCTCACTCGCTACCCCTGCCCCCCCCCCCCCTCTAGACGTGAGTGCAAGGGGGGGGGGGATAGTTAGTGTATGTGACGCTGAATTCCGCCTCTTCCCCCCACAACCGCACGTTGGGGGAACAGACCCAACGGGTCTGCACTTGGTCTAGTAAATAATAGCATCACCCGTTGACGGCAAAAATAAATATATTTATTTTAGATTATTTTAGAGATACAGTGCGAAAACAGGCCATTCGGCCCACCGAGTCCACTCCAACTAGTAATCCCCGCACACCATTTTACACACACGATAGACAATTTTATAATTTTACCAAGCCAATTAAGTTACAAACCTGTATATCATTGGATTGTGGGAGGAAAGCACAGCACCTGGAGAAAACCCATACAGGTCACGGGGAGAAGGTGTAAACTCCATACAGACAGCACCCGTAGTCAGGATCGAACCTGGGTCTCTGGCGCTGTAAGGCAGCAACTCTATCGCTGTGCTACTAGTGCATTCAGAAAGTATTCTGATCCCTTCACTTTTTCCACATTTTGTTACGTTACAGCCTTATTCTAAAATGGATTAAATTCATTTTTATCATCAATCTACACACAATACCCCATAATAAAAAAGTGAAAACAGGTGTTTAGATAATTTTGCAAAGTAATTAAAACGAAGTAACTGAAATATCACATTTACATAAGTATTCAGACCCTTTGCTATGACACTCAAAATTGAGCTTAGGTGCATCCTGTTTCCAAAGATTATCCTGGAGATGTTTCTACAACTTGACTAGAGTCCACTGTGGTAAATTAAATTGATTGTACATGAATTGGAAGGGCACACACCTGTCTATATATGATCCCACAGTTGGCAGTGCATGTCAGAGCAACAACCAAGCCATGAAGACGAAGGAATTGTCCGTAGGCCTCCGAGACATCTCCAAGTTTGCGGATGACACGAAGCTGGGGGGCAGTGTTAGCTGTGAGGAGGATGCTAGGAGACTGCAAGGTGACTTGGAGAGGCTGGGTGAGTGGGCAAATGCATGGCGGATGCAGTATAACGTGGATAAATGTGAGGTTATCCACTTTGGTGGCAAAAACAGGAAAGTAGACTATTATCTGAATGTTGGCCGATTAGGAAAAGGGGAGATGCAACAAGACCTGAGTGTCATGGTACTCCAGTCATTGAAAGTAGGCATGTAGGTGCAGCAGGCAGTGAAGAAAGCAAATGGTATGTTAGCATTCATAGCAAAATGATTTGAGTATAGGAGCAGGGAGGTTTTACTGCAGTTGTACAGGGTCTTGGTGAGACCACACCTTGAGTGTTGTGTACCGTTTTGGTCTCCTAATCTGAGGAAAGACATTCTTGCCATAGAGGGAGTACAGAGAAGGTTCACCTGACTGATTCCTGGGATGTCAGGACTTTCATATGAAGAAAGACTGGATAGACTCGGCTTGTACTCACTAGAATTTAGAAGATTGAGGGGGGATCTTATAGAAACGTACATAATTCTTAAGGGGTTGGACAGGCTAGATGCAGGAAGATTGTTCCCTATGTTGGGGAAGTCCAGAACAAGGGGTCACAGTTTAATGATAAGGGGGAAATCTTTTAGGACCGAGATGAGAAAAACATTTTTCACACAGAGTGGTGAATCTCTGGAATATTCTGCCACAGAAAGTAGTTGAGGCCAGTTCATTGGCTATATTTATGAGGAAGTTAGATGTGGCCCTTGTGGCTAAAGGTATCAGGGGGTATGGAGAAATGGTAGGTACAGGAGACTGAGTTGGATGATCAGCCATGATCATATTGATTGGCGGTGCAGGCTCGAAGGGCCAAATGGCCTACTTCTGCACCTATTTTCTATGTTTCAATGAGACAGGATTGTTTCGAGACACAGATCAGGGGAAGGGTATAAAACAATTTCTGCAGCATTGCAGGTCCAAAAGAGCACAGCGGCCTCCGTCAATCTTTAATGGAAGAACTTTGGAACCACCAGGACTCTTCATAGAGCTGGCCGCCCGGCCAAACTGAGCAATCGGGGGAGAAGGGCCTTGGTCAACGATGTGACCAAGAACCTGATGGTCACTCTGACAGAGCTCCAGAGTTCCTCTGTGGACATGGGAGAAACTTCCAGAAGTACAACTATATCTGCAGCACTCCATCAATCAGGCCTTTCTGGTAGAGTGCCCAGCCGGAAGCCACTCCTCAGTAAAAGGCACATGACAGCCTGCCTGGAGTTTGCCAAAACGCACCTAAACATGATTCTCTGGTCTGATGAAACCAAGATTGAACTCTTTGGCCTGAAAGCCAAGCGTTACGTCTGGAGGAAACCAGGCACCGCTCATCACCTTGCCAATACCATACTTACGGTGAAGCATGGTGGTGGCAGCATCATGCTGTTGGGATATTTTTCAGCTGCAGGAACTGGGAGACTAGTCAGGATCGAGGGAAAGAAGACCGGAGCAAAGTATAGAGAGATCCTTGATGAAAACCTGCTCCAGAGCGTTCAGGACCTCAGACTGGGGTGGAGGTTCACGGACAACGACTTTAAGCACACAGCCATGACAACGAAGGAGTGGCTTTGTGACATGACTGTGAATGTCCTTGAGTGGCCCAGCCAGAACCCGGACTTGAACCCGATCGAACATTTCTGGAAGGACCTGAAAATAACTGTGCATCGACGCTCCCCATCCAATCTGACAGAGTTTGAGAGGTTCGGCAGAGAAGTACGGGTGAAATTACCCACATACAGGTGTGCCAAGGTTGTAGTATCATACCCAAGAAGACTTGAGGCAGTGATCGCTGCCAAAGATGCCTCAACAATGTACTGAGTAAAGGGTCTGAATACTTATGTGAATGTGATATTTCAGTTACTTTGTTTTAATTACTTTGCAAACATTTCTAAACACCTGTTTTCACTTTTTTATTATGGGGTAATGTGTATAGATTGATGATAAAAAAATGAATTTAATCCATTTTAGAATAAGGCTGTAACGTAACAAAATGTGGAAAAAGTGAAGGGGTTTGAATACTTTCTGAATGCACTGTATGCCGCCTCTGAGAAACTTACGACTTTCTGGCTGTCTCTGCCCTACAAGGCTGTGAAGGCAGAGCCAAATATATTTAAGGCCAATGCAGACCTTTGGACAATGTGCTGGGGAAAGGGTGAGAGTGTGTGAGGGGTCAGTTGTCAGTGGTGGATGAATGTGTCATTCAAATTGGATATGGTCACTTTATTACCTTTGATAAAAATGAGAGCTTTTAATATCCAGTGATTAGACAGTAAATAGAGCTCTTGCATTATATTGGAGACCCTCGCTGTTCCACAGAATAACCACCCACATGAGTGAAGTTGTGATTTGTATGAGTGGTAATGCATCTTGTCGTGCACAAGCTCTTTGGCTGAAAATGCTCCAAGGCAGTTACAACCTCTGAAATAATTCAGATATTTTCAGGATCTAGCAGCAAACGTTTCCTCTTGACCGCGATTCGTGGCTCGCCGGATGCTGGGAATTTTCTAGCTTCCAGGCAGTGAAAATTTCATCTGGATGTCGAGTCAGGAAACGGTTAGCGTTTGGGATGAGGCCAAGCCAGTTATTTAATTTAATTTATTATCACATGTACCGAGGTGCAGTGAAAAGTTGTTTGTTGCGTGCTAACCGTGAGTGGAAAGACTATACATAATTACAATTGAACCATCCACAGTGTACAGATACAGGATAAAAGGGAAAACATTTAGTGCAAAATAAAGTCCAGTAAAGTCCGATTAAAGATAATCTCAGGGTCTCCGATGAGATAAACTGTAGCTTAGGAACGCTATTTGGTGAGAGGACGTTCGGTTCCCTAATAACTGGGAGAAACTGTCCCTGAATCTGGAGGTGTGCATTTTCACACTTCTGTAACTCTTGCCTGATGGGAGAGGGGAGAAGAGGGAGTGTCCAGGGTGAGGTTTGTCCTTGATTATGCTGGTGGCCTTGTCGAGGCAGTGTGAAATGTGGATAGACTCAACGGAAGGGGTTGATTTGCATGATGGTCTGGGCTACGTTCACCACTCTTTGGAATTAATTGGAGTCTTGGTTGGAGCTGTTTCCAAACCATGCTGCGATGCATTACGATAAAATTCCTTCTATGGCGCATCTGTAGAGGTTTGTGAGAGATGTTGGGAACATGCCAAACATTCTAAGTCTCCCAAGTAAGTAGAGGCATTGGTATGCTTTCTTGACCATTGCTCCGATATGAGTGGTCCAGGTCAAGTTTACTGGTGATATTTACTCCTAAGGTTGATCAGGTCATTTGATCCAGCCTATCATCAGATCAAACTCCTACATCATTGTGGGAGTACATTCAACATGCTACCTCACCAATGTCGCTCACCTCCACCGCTTTACATCCTTTTGAAGATATCTGGACAATAAATGTTGCCACTGTCCACGACTCCAACATCTCGTTAATTAAAAAGATAATTCAGCTGTGATATTAGACCCACTTTGTAGAACATAACCAATTAACGCGTGGTAATGAAAACAAACCAAGTGTTTGCTGTAAAAGAGCAGTGAAAACATGAAGAAATATCCCATGAAAATGCTTATTTCTTTGAGGGTGATGAGTTGGAGAGGGAATGTTGTTAATTGAACATTTTGGAATAAACAACCTGACTACAGCAAATAAAAGCATCAGAGATTGTCGGGAGAGGGGAGGGTGAAGGTGAAATCTTGCAGGAGGGAGAGCCATTGGTGTAATAAGTGTGCATACAAGGAACTGCAGATGGTGGTTTGCAAAAAGACACAAAGTTCTGGAGTAACTCAACAGGTCAAGCAGCATCTCTGGAGAACGTGGATAGGTGACGTTTCGGGTCGGAACCCTTCTTCAGACTGATTGTGGAGGTGGATAAAGGATGCTGGACGAAAGGAGGGGTTCAGGAATGACCACCAAATGGAAGAAGCTGGTCACAAAGACAATGCACAAAGAAAATGCAGACCAAAATACAAAACAACAATGTAATTTGATAGAATATTTCTTTATTTACAATTCAAATCAGAAATTTGATAAAATTACGTTCCAAAGCAAACAAATATTCTATTAAAAAAACAAGATCTCTCGAGAAAAAGGAACACTATTTTATATTGCCATTTTCAAAATAATCCTAGCAACCAGTCTTATCTCTGGCTTATTTAGCCCTCGTGTGCCTGCATTCGAGTCATTTTAAACGACTTCTTACATCAGATTATACAGTCAAAAGATGCAAATGCACAAGGATTTGTTTTCTTACTGCAAACCTTCTGAACAACTACTTTCATTTAGCTTCACGAAACAGACACATGTCACTCACATTCATTTAAGTTCCAGTTCCATTGACAGTGCTAAGGACAAGTAATGCACATTTAATCCTTGCAATTCCAGTGGAGTTGTGACATGCTAAAACAGAAAGAGACTAGCCCTGTTATCGACAAAACACACAGCATCCTTGTGAAAGTTTCCAGCCAGCAATCATTAACCAGCAACCTAACTTGAATACAAATTAAAGTGGTCAGTTTATACTCATTATGAAAAATAAAACAGTGGTTTGACAAATAATTTTCTATGTCTATATATATATGTGAACATATAAAAATAGTCCCTGAATAACAAGAGTGAATGAATATCAATCTACAAATGTTACCCCAGGGCAAATATTAGAAGTATATGTTTGCTCATGCCTCGTGTTATTTAGTTGCTGATTAATTTTCTTTTCAATTAGATCTAGTTAACAATTAGGTATCTTAACAGCCACTAACAAAATTGATGACATATTTTATTAATATTATGCATTACAGTGCTGTGATATAGGATGACGGAGCTATGACTTCTTGGGCAGTTTGCATTACTGTATCATCCGATCATGAATAATGAATTTACATTGTAATCACCCCAATACTTATACAAAATCTGCAATAAATGATTTTTAGTTCAGGATGCGACATGCACCAGGTAGATATGTGCCTAGGGAAAGTGAAAGTTATAGTTCAGAGTTCCAACTCCTCCTCCCCCTCCTCTGCACCCACCCCAACAGTGCTGATGAGTTTCAAGGTCACTTGGTACACTTTTCAAAAATCTGCTCTCAATTGTTGCAAGCCTAAATTTTAGACCATCAAGGTGCTGTGGATTAACATTAATCTCCTTGGAGACGTAACTAGTGCCATAGATCAATTTCCTGAACCATGATTTTAAAATGTGAAAGTAACATTCGCAACACTGTGAAGATACTGAATCTCAAATAATATTCAGGGTAATGGGAATGCCTATGACATCCTTTCTGGAGGGCATCAAAGATTCATAATCAGCTGACCAGCAACTTTGACTAAATTAGACATGCTCAGGACTGGAACAAGCAGCGTTTAAATAAAATGCACTTTTGTGAAATAAATGAATGAAGTAAAATAACACTTTGAAGTTGCCAAAACTTTCAATCAGTTGGAAAAAGAATGCCTCCGCATATCTTTTAAAGGCAAAACCAAAATTAACTATAGCCAAGGCACCACTTTTATCAGTAACCATGTAAAGTTATCTACATTTGAGGCCAAGATGCAGTAAGTAAATGTGTAAACCTACAGGATTCATATTTAAAAGGAATATACAGCTCTGCTCCTTCAAAGAGGAACAATCAGAATAATAATCACAAACATGTCTAAGGTTCCTTCCTGCCACACCCAGCTGTATCACCAATACAAGTTTTGAAACATTCATGCAGATTAATTCTTATTTTGATACCACTCATTCTTATGATCACCTCCGTTTCCTAAACGCACCTCAGAACATATTAAATTTCAAGGAGAATTTTGGTATTTTGAATAACTTAAATCAACCACAATAATATTTACAGATAAGCTCATAAATTGTTTCAGCAGTACTTTGTCGTCACTCAGTGCAGCTACTTAATGCAACTCTGGTTTATCCTGTGTCCAGTGTGCAGAGAACTTGGGAGGAAACAAAAGTCACCTCAGTGTAGATGTTTACCCGGGTAATTGCTTATTCCTAGATGTGGCAAGGTGGCATGAGTTCTGCCATTGCCAAGCAAACCCCACCACAGCACATGTGAGAGGAATCCATCGGCACAGAAAGGAAGCAGTTCCTATGTAACCTGCACAAAGGCTTATTGCACCCTGAGAAAGCACCATCCTACCACCCCGAAGAATTCCTTTGCATAAGGACCTAGACTCTTAATAACAATAGAAGTCAGTACACAGGCAAATATAAGTTGTACGATTCTTGTCTCCATAAAAAAACCAAGTGCGCTGGGCATGCTTGTGACAATTATATTGAGCTATTAGTTGCATAGACAACAACTATCAAATTCCTCCAGATATGGAGATAAAACATGCAGAACAAATAGTACATTCCTTACAGCACCTGATACCCTTGCGCAAACATTTGCTCAAGTATTTCTCACAGATATACCATCAAGGAGAGGGTTGTTGTAACAATACACAAGCTAGTCCACTATGAAATTCTAAGCCATGCCACCATATAAGTCAGTACATCAAATGGTTATTGTGACTGAAGTCCTATTTTGGCTTGCAGGTGCTGGTCTGACTTAAACAGGGTCAAATATATTGACATGTAATTAATAAACTAGCCTTGAGTACCATAGGGTGACCAAGTGCAAGGGGCATGATTTGAATAAGGGAAAAGAAAATATAGAAATGGAAATTCCTAATTCACCAGGATTCTGTAATCTTTACAAGACATTATCTCAGGTGCTGATCATGCATTACTGTGTAAGACTACCTAATCAAGGATCAATACATTGAGAATCAAGCGGCACCAATGAAGTTGTTTCAGTTTGAAAAATATAATGGTGCAAGCCAATGCCCATAAAGTTGATCAAAATGGGAAAGAAATTCCACTTGTATTTGTTCGATATTCTGTGTCTTCATTAGGACTATTATTCAAACCAGTATCTACTTGTGGAATTGTACGAGACAGACAACTAAACTTGCATTGTCAGACATGAGAGCTTCACAACTTAACTATGACTGTTGGGTTAAGAAATTTCTTATGGGTCGGAAACTGGTCTTTCCTTTTCCTGGTGGCTTCTGAGATTTGGAATAGAAACCTGCGATACTTGATTAGTGAATCAAACTTTGTTTGAAAGGTAGAGATCTCTGATGTGTTTATTACATAGGCCTAATCTGAACTGGTGAAAAATCTGCCTATAGTTGTTTATTACTATGAAAGAGAACACATTCAACATTCTTCAGGAATTCTTTCAAAATATTTGCAACATTTTTCTAATCCACCAATTTTTATAAAATAGTGCAAACACAGATTGTTGGTAATTGGAGTTTTGTTCACACTGGTGGAGTGGGTTCTGTGGCCAATATCTGGATGATGACACTGTCAACAGTTGGAATTAGCCAGTAGAAGTGAGGAGTCAGTTGCTGTTGGCTGAAATACATATCCTCGGCAAAAAAACTAATGTTTTCTCTCAGCCCGATGGCTCAAGTGTGTATGATCCTTAAAATATAGGAAGATCCTCTTAAGCAGTAAGGTTCTTCCTCTTCGGTTTTTTAATAGAAAAAAAATATTTGGGAATTTATTTTATTAGCAGGTGGTGGAAGTCACTTCAAGAGATACACAATGCACAATGGATATTTTCAAAGATATCACATAGAATAAATAAAAACTGGCAGAGCAACTTCACATGGGAATAAGTGCTCCATAGTTTGCCAACACTTACAGTAGTTAATTCCTATGAATCTGAAGACAAGCCCATCTATTGAGACAGATGGATCTCAGCAGGGATTAATCCAGAATAGATACGCCAGTGCATTATTCCAATTGGGACTTCAAAGCCATCGAAAGAATTAGCAGCCACTTATTCCTTAGAACTGTGCAATTTGCATGGGTTAAACACCAATCTCAATTGGAAAGGATATAAATGAGAACATCCATCGAAAAAAAAAAAACACCCAGTGATAATAATATTTTTGTCAAATAATTAAATATAACATTTAGGTCAGCTTCCTACAGTTCCAGTTTCTTTTCCCCACTTTCTAATACACAGGATTTTATGAAGCAGAATTTTGCTGCATCATTTCCTTACGATCAGGAATCACGCAAAGTGTGAATTTAAGGTTTCTGTCCATGGAGGGAGGCATGAGGTCATGGGTCTTGCGGCGGAAATGCGATCTTTGCAGATAGTCTGACAATTGTGGCTTAAAAACAGATGTTGAATTAACATTTACAATTTGTGTAAACAATCCTCATTCAATATGAAACTTTTCAAACTTGGCAAAATATAAAAGAGGCTATTCATGCTAAGCATAACAAATCCAGCAATGTGGCATAAATCATACTCATTATTTTAATTTTCATATAGAGGAAACTAATAGAAGAATGCGCATTGGAATATAATAGTCCTGTAGAGGCATGGGAATATTAGTACTTTGGATTTCTACCCCAAAGAGATACAAGAAGGATATCTGGAGGAAACTAACGCTTGGATTATTAAAGTTAAACTTCGTGAAGAGGGTCACTCAAAAAGGATTTCAAATAACTTGCTTAAACTAGGTGATTATGATTTAACTATTGAGTTCCAAGGCAGTATCTCTCCCTTTGGCACTAGGACATTTATTATCTCTCCTTCTTTCAATAGTGACATTCCCAACTTGTCATCCCGAGTATGGTGAAAACCAGTAGAAACACAAAACTGCAGATGGTAGTTTATTTATACCAAAAATAGACACAAAGTGCTGGAGTAACTCAGCGGATCATGCAGCATCTCTGGGGAAAAGGCTGGTGATGTTTCGGTTGTGGCCCTTTTCAGACTGGATGGGTCGAAACATTACCCAGCCTTTTTCTTCAGAGATGCTGCCTGACCCGCTGAGTTACTCCAGCACTTTGTGTCTATCTATGGTGGAAACCACCCCGTTGCTGCGTAACAAGCAGTTCTGTGCAAGGCAAGGAGCAAAAGTGATACGCAATCTTCGATTTCTGATATGCCTGGCCCACTATGCTAAACATTTGAGTGAGGGAAAATATATAACAGGAAGGGATAATGAAGAGGCAGTAATACTCAAAACAAAAAGACTTTCTAGCTTACTTTTGAAAATCACTTAATTGATTCCTACTGTGTAACATTCTGACTGTCTTCAATATTAAAAGCATCTTAGCTGTTTTGTTTTAACGTATATATATGAGTTAACCCACTGATTCGCACTTTGTTGCATCATCAGCACTTACACTGTGTAGGACATTCATTGCTACGTGTTCTATGGTACAAGAATCACCCACAAATCTGAGCAGAATACTGTACAATATTAATAATGATGTGCATAACAAGACCTAGCAAGTAACTTTTAAGTGGCCTGAGGTTGGTGTGCAAATATATATATATATTTTAAAATCTCAGTAACTAGTCAAGAATATAACCCATCGATGATGGAAATTAATTGATATGTTTATAATGTGAGAGAATAGAAAATAATCACAGGCAGCCTGCATATGTTAAGACCACCTCCTCAAGACAAAAATCTGCACTGCAGCATTGTCAAAACCAATACTGGAACATGTAATTATGCATTGACATTATTCTGTGCTCTTCCCAACATAAAGAAAGAAAAACACTTGTGCACTCTCAGGCCAGTGCAAATTTTTTCAGATGAGATAAAAGTAGTCTAGAAAAAGAATTCAACTGTAGCACATTCAGGGTTCAGAGTTTAAACAAGCATCATACCAAAAAAAAAAAAATTGGCTTCATGGCACTGCATTGTAAATTCCAGATACTTCCTATGGGTTTAATTGGAGCGAGTGAGAATGTCTTCCAGCATCTCGCCTTGTTCCATTGGTACCGCGGCATTTTTGTCTTCTGTCGCTATCTTCGGCTTCTTAGTCACAATCTGACCAATAGCATCATCCCCTGTGAGCTCTTTGGCAAGAACAGATGTCATGGCATTGCCTCTTCGATTGGCTACAGAGGGACAGAAAACAAAGGATGTATTTTTATTTCACTGCAGATTGGCACCCCACAGTTTAAGCAATCAGAGATGTGACTCCATAGAGAACTCAATATTACAGAACCACACTGGGATCTGTAACGGGTCGAGGAGGGAAAACAATCAGGTTAGTGACAGCTCAGACAACCATGAGGTGACAGATGGTCATCAAAAACCTACAAATGAACTTAACAGTGACAACCCTATTGACCAATGTAAAGTGGGCAATTATCTTCACTGTATGTCTGGTGCCACCATTTGATCTGGGGCACAAGAACATTTAAGGAGTCACACATGGAACGTGGAGATGTTTCCTCTCTCCAACCTTTATACGCTTCATTATCAATTGCTGCAATTTAATTACTATTGTTTGAGAAATTTAAATGGGGAATATCTAATTTAGATTAGAGATACAGAATGGAAACAGGCCCTTTGGCCCACCAAGTCGATGCTGACTATTGACTATTCACTAGTTCTATGTTATTTCACTTTTGTATTAACACCCTTCACATGAGGTTCGATGTACAGAGACCAAATAACCTACAATCCCACACGTCCTTGGGATATGGTAGCTCCTCAGAGGAAACCCAGTGAGTTCACAAGGAGAACGTGTAAACTCCACACAGGTAGCACCCAAGGTCAGGATCCAACCTGGGTTTCTTGAGCTGTGGGGTAGCAGCACCACGAGCTCCTCACGTCATTATTTCTCACTTAAAATGCTTTTATGCCTTAGAACAGGCTGATATTATTCACTTCACTGATGAAGCCTGTCAAGTTAATGGTTGTCTCCTGTCAACATAAATGGATGTTTCTTGTAATCAAGCTGCTTCGTATCTTGAAACAACATGCAGGCATTTTCAAATTGTTAAGAGTCACTGTCAGTAAATCATGCTGGGAGGTATAAAGCGAGGAGGGGAGGAGAAACAATGTAAACTTTGGGTGAGCAAAACCACACATCACGCCATTTGGGGAAAATTCTCACCATCCGTGGCTTCCAGAACAAACATTGGATAAAGTCACCATGCTAAACAAAATACTAGAGTAAAATAATATCATACAAAGTCAATTCAAAGCATTAGGGCTTTTATGCAACTTTTCATATTTGATCATTACAGTACCTCATATTTACATCACAGAGGCATTCCAGCCAAAGAGGGCAGAGCTGTGTTATTTAACAATTAACCAAGATAAATTCTGGACATCATTGAGACAGAAATACTATGGTAAAATCGTGGTGAGCTTTATCAGTGGTGGTATTAGCAATTATTCTTGGGTTAATGAGCACAAAACACATACTTGGCAACAATGGGTATATTAAGACCAGACCAGGATTTTAACGTATTAAACCTAGTTCTCAACCTCATTTATATTTACTGACTTATAACATAGACTGATTATGGGATAGTCAAGAATGTAGATGTATGGAAATAACATGTCTAATTAAAAATTAGAAGGACTGTGGATGTGACGGACATAGAAGGGTCTCTTGCAACCAACTGCAAAGTAGTAAAGATAACCACAAAAAGCTGAAGTAAATCAGTGGGTCAGGCAGAATCTCTGGAGAAAAGGAATAGGTGACGTTTTGGGTTGATACCCTTCTTCAGATTCATGTCTGAATTTATGTAGTGATCATCACTTGTATAGGAGGACTAAAATCAGATTTAATATGTATTTACTCAAGGGATACATTTTCTGATGTCACATCCTTGTCACAATGATCATTTGATAAGATACCGAATAAGAGCTAACGATTTCTCACAGTCCTTCCAAACCTATCCCCCTTTGATCCAGCCACAATGTGGAGATACATGAAAATGGAAACCAAAAAAAGGTTGACGCTTAAATTGTCCAATCATCATTTTGGTGCAAGTTTCATTAGGTCTTATATTGGAAATAATTGTAATAGAATGGCAATCAAATCAAAATGAGTTCCCACATGACAGACGACGCCTGCATCTCTGCATAGAAACATAGGTGCAGGAGGAGACCATTCGGCCCTTTGAGCCAGCACCGCCATTCATTATGATCATGGCTGATCGTCCCTTATCAATAACCCTTGCCTGCCTTCTCCCCATATCCCTTGACTCCACTAGCCCCTAGAGCTATATCTAACTCTCTCTTAAATCCATCCAGTGACTTGGCCTCCACTGCCCTCTGTGGCAGGGAATTCCATAAATTCACAACTCTCCGGGTGAAAAAGTATTTTCTCACCTCAGTCTTAAATGACCTCCCCTTTATTCTAAGACTGTGGCCCTTGGTTCTGGACTCGCCCAACATTGGGAACATTTTTCCTGCATCTAGCTTGTCCAGTCCTTTTATAATTTTATATGTTTCTATAAGATCCCCCTCATCCTTCTAAACTCCAGTGCCGGCAAATCCATCCCGTCAAACTCCCAAATGCTCGATCATATGTACGGGCTGCAGGCAAGTCAGGCATTTATAAGCTGAGGAGAACCCGTGCTTCACTGACTATCTTTCTTACTTTAAGCCAGTCAAGGTACTCAAATTGATATTAGGGCAGTTAACCAGAAGCTAAAAACAAATGTTTTAAGGACTGACCATCTTTCTTACTTTAAGCCAGTCCTTAAAACATTCATTTTTAGCCTAAGTTTCTGGTTAACTGCCCCAATATCAAATTGTGTACTTTGACATCAATTGTTGTTTGCTAGTTACCTTGTGATGTGATATGAGATGTTTAGCTATTTTGATGTTTTGACA
Organism: Amblyraja radiata; assembly: GCF_010909765.2. Classification (NCBI taxonomy): domain Eukaryota; kingdom Metazoa; phylum Chordata; class Chondrichthyes; order Rajiformes; family Rajidae; genus Amblyraja; species Amblyraja radiata. The sequence continues at coordinate 42,008,897 of NC_045966.1, forward strand.
CACTCAGACATGGGGTAGGTTTGCAAGCTCAAGCATGATATTATTGGTAGATACACATCTGCCAGTTGGAATGGTAATCCACTGGTGACTATTGATCTATCACTGGTTGTGTTAACTACTCATGACTACAGGTCCGCCACTCGTAACAGTACGCCAAACTATTGGGTCTTTCATGATTGCCATGATGATGGTAAACTAATAATGGTAGACTAAATCATTGGTCACTGTCGCCATAATGGAGGAAGATCTGTACTTTTATGAAACTTGAAATATATATATTTTTTAAACATGAATAATGGAATAATGTTCTTGGTCATGTACAGCTACAATTAAAAGAAGTATCTGAAAAGGAATTTGTAGAAAGATGTAAGCATTGAATTTATTTTAAATCTCAAATTCCTGGTTTCTTCAAATACATTTAACCTCAAAGCTTTATGGTAGGAATACACTTTTAGCATTCAGGAGACTGAGCAAGGGATAAGGAAGAATGCATGTCAGAAAAACAAACCAAATTACAGTAAGGCTGGGAAGGATTTATTGAACATCATAAGATCACGACCGCTGAACAGTTCATCTGCCATTTCAAGAGAATCTATATTGAAAATGAAAAAGCAAACACTGAGAAATCACCCATGAACATGAGCACTGGAGCTGTTAATATAAAAATAATCAACGCCTTAAAGGTGTAGCTATGATCTTAATAATAGTGAGGGTGCCTGACAAACTATACCCAGCCCCTTTCGCTTCAGTGTTTATTAACTGGAGATTCAGCCGTATTTTTCAAAGACCCTAGGAGGGTTTAACAGGTGCCAGTGAAGAGGAGTTGGTGGAAACATGTTTCTCAGGGTAGACATAAAGTGCTGGAGTGACTCTGGGGGTCAGGTAGCATCTCTGGAGAAAAGGTATAGCTGATGTTTCGGATCACCTGAAGAGCAGGAGGCAAGAAAAAACCAGGACAATCAGGGCCAGGCACAGATGACCTCAGGCAGGGTGGTGCTCAGGTAAGGCCAATTGTTGGCTCAGGAAGCTGTGGATCTCAAGAGGGAAACCTTGTGGCGACTGTGGAACTGTTTAAACATCATGTGGAGGAAGTGGGCAATACCCTGCCTGAGGCCCTGGTTTTCTTTGTCTCCAACTATTCACCCCCCCCCCCCCCACCACCAATTTCAGACTGAAGAAGGTTGCCAACCTGAAATGTCACGTTTCCTTTTTCTCCAGAGGTGCTGCCTGACCCGCCGAGTTACTCCAGTATTTTGTGCCTATATTGTATATAGTAGAGATAGTCCAAGGGTCTCAAATAAGGGAGATGGTAGGTCAGGACCACTTTCTGGTTGGTGAAGTACCCCACATAAATTTATCACCAACTAGAAAGTGTCCTGACCTACCATCTCTCTTTTTGGAGACCCTTGAACTATCTTTAATCTGAATTTACTGGAATCCATTGGGGTAAACATTACTCGCTGCACTGTGATGAAACCAACTCACAATAAACATTATTAGGTGCGACTAGGGTTCCCTTTCTGGCTCACAAGCTTTTAGTTATTGTCAGGTGAAGGTGGATAGCCCCTGATAGAAAACCTCTCTGGAGTGGCAATATTTTGGAAGGAACCAACCCATCTCAATGCTGTTTCATTTATTCAGAAAGGAAAAAACTGCAGGTGTTGGAAAACAAATAAAATTAACAAATGCTGCTCAGGCAGCATCTGTGTTAAGCTTAGTTTAGAGAAACAGTGTGGAAATAGGCCCTTTGGCCCACCCACACTAACCTGTGATCACCTTTACACTATAGTGTTATCCTATACACTAAGGACAATTTACAGAAGCCAATTAACCTACAAACCTGTATGTCTTTGGAATGTAGGAGGAAATGCGGAATGCGGAGCACCCAGAGAAAAAACACAGGGAAACCGTACAAACAGACAGCACCCGTAGTCAGGATAGAACCCGGGTCTCTGGTGCAGTAAGGCAGCAACTCTACTGCTGCACCACTGTGCCCCCATTCCTCAGAGGACCAAGACTGTTCACAATGAACTTGATAGTGACCTTGCAGAATGGGAGTTGTGTAGTTCTCATGCTAGTCAAATCAGTGGACATTTTATCACTGAATGTCAGTGTAAATATACATATATTTACAACTGCAGACATTTAGCAGCCTAGATAATGTCAATTGGCTCTTGGGATGTAATTTTCCCCCCACAAAATATAAAACTTGAAAATCTGTTATTCCTCCAATTATTTACTCAAACGCTGGCAGGTGGGATTAGTGTAGATGGGACGTGTTGGTGGGTGTGGCAAGTTGGGTCGAAGAGCTTGTTTCCACGCTGTGTGACTATTTCATTATAAATGATCAAGCTTTTGAAGACATAAATGGGCAGACTAGGTTACCTTTCACATAATGGAGAATCCCAGGAGACTTTTCAACCCTTAAACTGATTGGGATAGATAGGAACATTTATGTGGGGTACTTGATCCAAATTGCATTCAGTACTTCCAACCTGAAAATGCTCAGCTCTTTGCAAAATAAGATTGCAGAATGTTAATCTGAGAGGCACTGTGCAAAAGAATATTTCACTTTTGGCATTTTCACTTATGGCTCAAATGATGTTCTATAAAAAGACATTTCCCAGCATTACTGACAAGGTTAATATTAAGCGATAGGGATCTGGAACAAGCAAGAATTCTCATTTTCCTTTTACCAGGTCACTGTCGTCACTGATATCAGAGAGAGACAGCATTGAGTCTAAAGGAAACAAAGAGACAATGTTAACCATGTGGACAATTAACAATAGACATAGAAGTAGGACGAATTTCCAGGATACAGTGGTTTTGAACAGAAAGGAAAAAGGAGAGAAGAAACAATCAAATCAATCAGTTGTCATTAATTTGAAAAACTGCATCTGTGACACCAAATTAGATCTTAGCCAGCCGGCCTCCTGTCAAACATGGCTCACAACAACAAAATCATTTAAATGGCCATGCAGGCCGGAAGCCAAAAAATCCATTTGTATTAAATGATACAACATAACACAAACACAATAGGCAAAAGCAAATTTTCAACAGATTTTAAAAGACAAAATGCATCAGCTTAATCGCAGGGAATATCTGAAGGAATATCTGCAAATTCTGCTTTTGAAATCTAATTCTTAGTTTCTATTTCTGCCCCATCTAAATTTGTATTTCTCACCATGTGGGCAGTACAGGTTCACAGGTGTCAGTTAATCTACTGTAAGCCAGCAAAGCGCTCCTGCGACCCAAATAAGGTGCATTGGCATGATAAAGAAGAGTAGAAGCATTTGTCATCTACACTTGGCCGATTTCGAATGCTATCCGTGCTCAGATGTTTTACGTCAGGGCCTTTCTACAGAATGATTGTCACCACAATCAGTCTGAAGAACGGTCCCGATTTGAAACCCGACGTATCTCCACTGTTTACTCATCATGAGAATACTTATGTGTAGAAAGGAACTTCAGATGCTGGTTTAAACTAAGGATAGACACAAAATGCTGGAGTAACTCAGCGGGACAGGCCGAATCTCTGGAGGGAAGGAATGGGTGACATTTCGAGTCCAGACTCTTCTTACTTATCTTGAAAAAAGACTCCAGAATCGTTTTGGTAAGGGTCACGATAAGATTTTTTCCTTTTTATTTAGACCTGATTATTAACTGGTATTTCATTCACAAGTGTTACAGTTTTATTCATTCATAAGGGCAGCACAGTGGCACAGCAGTAGAGTTGTTGCCTTACAGTGCCAGAGACCCAGGTTCGATCTTGACTACGGGTGCTGCTGTACGGAGTTTGTATGTTCTCACTGTGATCCCGTGGGTTTTCTCCGGGTGCTCCGGTTTCTTCCCATACTCCAAATATGTACAGGTTTGTAGATTCACTGGCTTCTGTAAATTGTAATTTGTCCCTAGTGTGTAGGATAGTGCTCGTGTATGGGGTGATTGCTGGTCGGCACGGACTCGATGGGCCAAAGGGCTGTTTCCACGCTGCATGTTAGAAGTCTAATATTAAAATCTAGCGCCAGTGAATAAAGTGAGTTAAAATATTTCACAGTAACAAATTAGAAACGACTCTTCAGGTAAGCTCTGAAAATAATAACATTAAAAAATAAGACCATTGCATCTCCATGAGCTCTGCAATTACTAAGAAATCTGCACATTTAGAACAGAACATAGAATACAGCACAAGAACATGCCCTTCGGTCCACAAGGTCGGTGCCAAACATATTGTCAAGACCAACTCTTATCTACCGTTACATAATCATGATCTTATATTCCCTGACCAAAATATCCAAAATATCTTAAATACCACTATTGTATCTGCCTCCACCACTAACCCCGGCAACAAGTTCGAGGCACCCACCACCCTCTTGTAAAAAAAACCTGCCCCTTCCATCATCTTTAAACTTTGTCCCCTCACCTATCAAGCTCTAGTATTTGATTTTTCCATCCTGGGAAAAAAGGTTCAGACTGTCTGACTGTTTGGATTTAGTGCTCATAAAAATAAACAATTTCAATGAATATTCAATAATTATTGCTCACCAGACACAAAACTAAACACTTACGGCCCTTCAATATTTTTAAGCTGGAGTTTGAACAAATCGTACACTGACTCTCCTAGAATTCATACTAGAATTGATTTCCAAACAAGCTCCACAATTAAGAGTCAAAAGGTTGAAGTCTTTCATTAAATCTTGTGGTTTAGTTTAGTTTCGAGACACAGAGTGGAAACAGGCCCTTCGGCTCACCAAGTCCGCGCCGACCAGTGATCCCTGTAAACTAGCAAAATTCTACACACTAGGGCCAATTTACAATCTTTACCAAAGCCAATTAGCCTTCAAACCTGTGCATCTTTGGAGTTTGGGAGGAAATCACAGCACCTGGAGAAAACACATTTGGTTACGGGGAGAACGTACAAACTCCGTACAGACTGCACCCGTAGTCAGGATCAGAACCGCGTCTCTAGTGTTGCAAGGCAGCAACTCTACCGTTGCGCCATCGTGCCTTCCTATGAAGATGGAGATGAAGAGCCAAATTCGCAAAAATATAACCACGGATAATTTCTGAATTTCTAACAAATGTACAAATGTGCGAGGCCACTTGACGGCTACAGCGAAGGCAAGAATACAAACATGAATGGCCTCTAGCTGCTCAAGGATAGCAGTCCAAAGTGTGATCATGGCACATTTTGAGATATATGGGTTGCTTCACTCTGCACTAATGATTGGTTCAAGCACAAAGCACAATATGTTGGAGAAAATAAAACACAGCTCCTTGTTCTGGTCAATAAAATAGTCTGTTAAATAAAAATCTTATTGATATGAGGTTAAGGGGTGAACTTATAGAGGTGTATAAGATCATGAGAGGAATAGATCAGGCAAATGCACCGAGTCGTTTATCCAGGCAAGGGGAAAGCAAAAACCAGACGACATAGGTTTAAGGCGAGGGGGAAAAGATTTAATAGGAACCTGAGTGGCAACTTTTTTTTACACAAAGGGTGGTAGGTATATGGAACAAGCAGTCAGAGAAGTATTTGAGGCAGGTACTACCACAATGTTTAAAAAACATTTGGACAAGCACAGGGATAGGAGAGGTTGAGAGGGATATGGATCTAAACGCAGGCAGTTGGGCATGTTAGCTGGGTATGTTGGTTGGCGTGGGCAATTGGGCTGAAGGACCTGTTCCCATGCTGTATGACTATGATATTTTTTTCTTGACAAGGCAGTATTAGAACCAAGCACACAAATCAAGTTGTGGTCTACCAGTCTGAAGAAGGGTTCTGACACAAAACGTCACCTATTCCTTTTCCCCAGAAATGCTGCCTGACCCGCTGAGTTACTCCAGCATTTTGCGATTAACGCTTATCAAATGATCTTGGATTTGAGCACAGAATTACAATATCTACTATGACCCAGAATTTGCTTACAATGCTCGTGCATGCTTAAGTAAGAATCCCGAGTTCACTGCAGTTACAATGGGAAAGGTTGTAAGCTCCATAATTGAACTCTTGGCATTTGTCAGTAAAATCATGGCTTATATAATTTAGTAGACTGAAATATTAATTGCACCAAAACATGTGGGAGATGTTCTAAGAGTAGAGAAATAAAAAGCTGTGCCTATCCATTATGTCAAAAGGGGGGGGGGGGGGGGGGGGGGGGGGGGGAGGAGGGGAAAGCATATTGCTTTGGTTACTCAAAGATGTTCTGAAGCTCTAGTTGTACGAGTCAAATCAAACTATATAAATTCAATTAATTAAATCTGGAATTAAAATGATACTTTAAATAACAGCAACTATGAAACCCAGCTAGCTCACCAATACCCTTTAAGAAAGAACAGGAGTATGTACGCTTTCACCAAGTACACAATGCAATGATAGCAAATATTATTACAAAGTTCGTCACAAGTGCTGGAGTAACTCAGCAGGTCTGGCAGCAGCTCTGGAAAAATGCTGACTGTTTCTCCAGAGATAAGACAATAGACAATATACAATAGGTGCAGGAGTAGGCCCTTCGGCCCTTCGAGCCTGCACCGCCATTTAATGTGATCATGGCTGACCACAGACTCACCACTCTCTGTGAGAAAAAGTGTTTCCTCCTCTCCGTTCTAAATGGCTTACTCCTTATTCTTAAACTGTGGCCCCTGGTTCTGGACTCCCCCAACATCGGGAACATGTTTCCTGCCTCTAGCGTGTCCAAACCTTTAACAATCTTATATGTTTCAATGAGATCCCATCTCATCCTTCTAAACTCCAGAGTGTACAAGCCCAGTTGCTCCATTCTCTCAGCATATGACAGTCCCGCCATCCCGGGAATTAACTTTGTAAACCTACGCTGCACTCCCGCAATAGCAAGAATGTCCTTCCTCAAATTAGGGGACCAAAACTGCACACAATACTCCAGGTGTGGTCTCACTAGGGCTCTGTACAACTGCAGAAGGACCTCTTTGCTCCTATATCGATTCCTCTTGTTATAAAGGCCAACATGCCATTCGCTTTCTTCACTGCCTGGTGTACCTGCATGCTTACTTTCATAGACTGATGTACAAGGACCCCCAGAACCCATTATACTTCCCCTTTTCAGAACTTGACACCATTTATAGTAATCTGCCTTCCTGTTTTTGCTACCGAAGTGGATAACCTCACATTTATCTGCATTAAACTTCATCTGCCATGCATCTGCCCACTCCCCCAACCTGTCCAAGTCACCCTGCATTCTCATAGCATCCTCCTCACAATTCACATTGCCACCCAGCTTTGTGTCATCTGCAAATTTGCTAATGTTACTTTGAATCCCTTCATCCAATTGATTTATATTGTAAATAGCTGCGGTCCTAGCGCCGAGCCTTGCGGTACCCCACTAGTCACTGCCTGCCATTCTGAAAGGCACCTGTTAATCCCTACTCTTTGTTTCCTGTCTGCCAACCACTTCTCTATCCATGTCAGCACTCTACGCCAGTTTTTCAACTTAAAAATTTTTTTTTAGTATGTTTTAAAGTCTGTATTTAATGTTTCTTCGTATGTTTTGTGTGGGGGGTGGTGTGGGGGGGTAAGGGGGAACCGCTTCGGTCGCCTCCTCCACGGAGAGGCGAGTTTTTCCAGGTCGCCTCCCCCGTGGCCTAACATCAAGGATCGACGCGGCCTTTCCCGGAGACGCGCCCGGGGCTTCAGCGGCAGGCACAGCGTGGACTCTCGGCGTGGAGCGGGTGAGCCCTCGCTGGAGGGGAGCGCTCCGTGTTGCTGGCCCGGGGCAGCCGGCAGCCTGAAGTCGCAGCCTGAAGTCGCGGTCTGCAGAGCTCCAGCTGGTGCGGCGTCTACAGCCCGGGATCTCACTTTGGGGACCCGGGGGAAGAAGAAGCTTCCACCGCCGGACCGCGGCCGACTTATACCGCGGGGCCGGCATGGACTTACCATCACCCCTGGAGGGGAGCTTCGACCGCCGGCCTGCAGTCTACGGTGCTTCTGGCTGCGGCGAGGACTTTAAATCTTGACCGCCAGTCTGCGGCCTACAACAACTTAAAGCCGCGGTCTCCGGTGAGGAAGAGCCGATCCTGGACTGACTCTGGACTCTGGTCCTGACCACGGGGGGGAAAATGGAGGAGGACTGGCCAAATTTTGTGCCTTCCACCACAGTGATGAATGCTGTGGTGGATGTTTGTGTTACATTTTTATTGTGGTTATGTGTTCTTTATTATTGTATCGCTGCAGACAACCCAAATTTCCACCAGCCTGGCTGTGTGGCAATAAATTATATCTAATCTAATCTAATCTACCCCCAATACCATGTGCCCTAATTTTGCCCACTAATCTCCTATGTGGGACCTTATCAAATGCTTTCTGAAAGTCCAGGTACACTACATCCACTGGCTCTCCCTTGTCCATTTTCCTAGTTTCATCTTCAAAAAATTCCATAAGATTAGTCAAGCATGATTTCCCCATCGTAAATCCATGCTGACTCGGACCGATCCTGTTACTGCTATCCAAATGTTCGGCTATCTCATCTTTTATAATTGACACCAGCATCTTCCCCACCACCGATGTCAGGCTAACTGGTCTATAATTCCCTGTTTTCTCTCTCCCGCCTTTCTTAAAAAGTGGGATAACTTTAGCTATCCTCCAATCCACAGGAACTGATCCTGAATCAATAGAACATTGGAAAATTATCACCAATGCATGCACGATTTCTAGAGCCACTTCCTTAAGTACCCTGAGATGCAAAACATCAGCCCCTGGGGATTTATCAGCCTTCAGTCCCATCTGTCTATCCAACACCATTTCCTGCCTAATGTGGATTTCCTTCAGTTCCTCCGTCACCCCAGATCCTCTGGCCACTACTATATCAGGAAGATTGTTTGTGTCCTCCTTAGATGCTGCTTAACCCGCTGAGTTTCTCCAGCACTTTGTGTTTATCAATGGTATAAATCAGTAGTTTCTTCCTATTCGTTTATTTGGTTTATTGTCACATGTACCGAGTACAGTAAAACGTTTTTGTTGCATACAAACCAGTCAATAAATACTATACATGATTACAATCGAGCCATCCAGATAGATAAAGGGAATAATGTTTAGTCCATAATAAAATCCAGTAGGATTTTCAAATCGTCCGATTAAAGATAGTCCAATGAGGTAGATATTAGCTCAGGGTCGCTCTCTAGTTGCTGATAGGATGGTTCAGTTGCCTGATATTGGCTGGGAAGAAACTGTCCCTGAATCTGAAGGTATGCATTTTCACCTGCTCTACCTCTTGCCTGATGGGTGAGGTGTGAAGAGGGAGTGACTGGTATGAGACTCATCCTAAGCTGGTGGCTTAGCCAAGTCAGCATGAAGTGTAGATGGAGTTACTGAAAGGGATGCTGGTTTGTGTGATGGTCTGGGCTGTATCCACAAAACTCTACCATTTCTTGCTGTCATGGATGGAGCTGATCCCAAACCATGTTATTAGCAATGCTGCCATTACTAGTTCAACATCTGGAGAATACAGTAGTTAGATGGGGAATGTGCATTTCACCAGCAGCTGGATAGCATTACGTCTTTTTCAATTTAATAGGAACCCAATCTTCTCTTTCAATCAGTTTTTAAAACATAAATGGGCATCAAGCTAGCAACTCACAGGGAATTGTGGATTGGGCAGGAGGGGATGTGGAAGAAGGGTGGAAGAATGCCTACCAACCTTTTTTTCCTGAGTGCCTGTTGAAAGGAAAACAGCCCCAAGTCTTTTTTTTCATCAGCTCAAGAATGGAGCAATGGGTTAAATAGTAGATTAATGTATCGGGGTGCACGGTGGTGCAGCGGTCGAGTGGCTGCCTTACAGCGCCAGAGGCCCAAGTTTAATCCTGACTATGGGTATTGTCTGTACGGAGTTTGTACGTTCTCTCTGTGACCTCGTAGGTTTTCCACGGGTGCTCCGGTTTTCTCCAACACTCCAAAGTCGTTCAGGTTTGTAAGTTAATTGGCTTCGGTAAAGATTGTAAACTGTTCCTAGTAGGTCTTTGTAAGATAGTGCTAATGTACGGGGTTTGCTCCTCAGTGCGGACTTGAGGGCCGAAGGGCCTGTTTCCGTGCTGTATCTCGAAAACACAAATAAAGTAAAACTGTTGGGGAGAGGAGAAGGTACACAAAATTGCTGGGGAAACTCAGCGGGTGCAGCAGCATCTATGGAGCGAAGGAAATAGGCGACGTTTCGGTCCGAAGCCCTTCTTCAGACCAGGGAGAGGAGATACTTAAGGTGGTTGATGAGGCCATGTTGTGGATGATGGAGGCATCAGCAGGAGGGAGTTCCTATGGGCTCTCACACCCAGTCTGTCATTCAGTAAGAACAACCACTGATCACATGCCTTAAGCTAACCTTCCTGAATGATCATCATATTCTTTGATTCCTTTCCAGTAAATGGTTGTGCGATTCATTAAGTGGTTCAGAACAGAAGGGAAAATGGGACAAAACACAATTTTACTCCACCTTCAACAATTTGAACCCTAAAGTGGGTGATGGAAGTAAGAATAGAACGATCACGAAAAGCCCATCATGCAGCGCTGTGAAAGCACAATCTTATTTTTTCCCTCATCCCAGCAAAATGTAATTTACGAGCACTTTCCTTTGAGAATTCTTTTAAGTGCATTGCCTAGTGGGTCATAAAATCAGTGCTGGGTTCTGCAGCAAATTACAGGCTCCACTCCCACTTGTGTGCTGGTGTGCTTTGAACAAAGGCTGTCTTTTTGCAGCTTTGAGAAAAACAGAATCATGCAATCTGATCTTTACATCCACAATAAAAAATGCAATTCAACCTATTTAACCACCACAAAGCGGTGGGATTATTAGTAGGGAACTGCAAACATTTTTATACATTACATGTGGTGATTGCCGTTGTCACGGAAGGACTGATGGAATAAGATCTTCAATGGCAACATAAATAGGGATATTGATTTGCCTGATCCCATACTCTGCTATCAACTAACAACTCTCATTAGTCAGCACCGATTAAAATCTTGTCAAAACTCCGAATAACATGATATTTCTGTTAACATGATAAATCTGCTTTAACAAAGTGCTGGAGTAACTCAGTGGGTCAGGCAGCATCTCCGGAGAAAAAGGATAGGTGCCGTTTCCAGTCGGGACTCTTCTTCAGACAGTCTGAACAGTCACCTATCCTTTTTCTCCAGAGATGCTGCCTGACCCGCTGAGTTACTCCAGCACTTTGTGTCTATCTTTGGTATAAATCAGCATCTGCAGTTCTTTGTTTCTACATAAAAATTAATCTGGCATTTTGGATTTTTTTGTTTTGATTTTGACATAATTTGTTTAAGTGCACATGCCAGCGACTCTAGGCAAATTGCAGAATGTTAGTTGATAACTTTGCATCCTCCACTTTAACAGAGAATTATATTATGGAAAACAGAATATAAATAATGCATCATGTGAATGTTTTTCTAAAGGTTAGCTTGTGTTCAGCAGGAGTGTTATTGGCTCAAAGCCACAAAGGAGGTTTAAATCCCACTCCACTTCAAAATCATCACCATCTTCTCACAGTCCTGCTGGATTGAGGATGACTCTTCCATTGTTGCTCTGGGAACTGCAAAGTCCTCCACAGGTAGGGTAGGAGGTGCTGTGTGGTGCAGTCAACAAATTCACTGCTCTACTGCAAAATCTCCTCAAAGTATGCCCACTTTGAAGACGTTCTCCTCCTCATTTCGGCGTGTGTTCTGCGACACCCTCGCTCATTGTTCCCCATTGGCCTCCTGCTGTTCTCCTGATCTACAACCATATACTGACCCAGACTCATACCTACTCCAAAGATAGACACAAAGTGCTGGAGTAACTCAGCGGGTCAGGCAGCATCTCTGGAGAAAAAGGATTGTGGACGCATCAGGTCCTACCCCGAAACGTCACCCATCCTTTTACTCCTGAGATACTGTCTGACCCGCTGAGTTACTCCAGCGCTTTGTCTCTATCTTTGGTATAAAGTTCTGCATCTGCAGTTCTTTGTATCTGCATTCTGACGCAGACTTGTACTTACTGCATCCATCTGCCGATTACCCGTCCTCGCCTGCATCCACCTATCATTTGCCATGCCTTGCCCCATCCCTCATTGCTTTCTCGCAGCGTTCTTCCTCCACTCCATTAGCTTGAGAAAGACCTGAAATATCATATGTCCATTCCCTCTACAGAGACTGACTGACCCTCTAAGTTCATCAAGCCTTTTGATAGCTGGTTGGGGAAATTTTAAACCACCTGTTTACTGGAATCCGAGGGGTAAAAAATGATTGCCTGAGAACTATGGGCACCATGGTGACATGCATGAATGGGCTTTTTAAAAATATTACTGGAAACTGTGCACAAGTTGAATTCTATCATTAAGGAAGAGCAGGTGGCCCAGTATTCTTTCAGCTAGAATTAAAAAACAGTTCAAGCTAATCTGGAAGGGGGGGGGGGGCGGCAAGGGCACAAGAAACTGCTTATGACCTTGTTTAAAGGGTATTTTGTGGCCTTTTTCAAGCTGTAATGGATGTGAAGACAGCACAATTATCTGCCTAATTGCACTTTGGCTGACTTTCACTTTCAAATTTGATTACTTGTCTAATACAAAGGCAAAATCACATTGCAGCAATATCTTAAGAGTCAATACTGAGTTAATATGGAACGGACATATCCAAGCCTTAATAGGTCACGCAAAATCCAATTTTATCAGCTGAATTTTAGTTTTTAAAACAGAAAGCAAAATTGGGTCTGCACAGCTTTGAAAAATGACCTTTGGTTCCAAGTTCCAAACCATTGACCCTAATCATGGATGCAACACAATGAATGATCAGTGCGCGGAGATAAGCATCAATTTGTTGCTTAACATCGCATCTAACTGGTTGAATTTATTGCCGACATCACATCTTCAGCCCATATGGTTGTCTCTTTTCTTTCTCTATGCACCTTTGGAAATTACTTAACCGGTTTCAAATCTTCCTGAATATAAATTATTCAATGCAAAATGGTTTGGTGTTCACAACCATTGCACCGTAAATCTATTATCCAACAAAAAAAGGGAGCCTTAGCTGATCCATCTGCAAACTTTATTTCCTTTTGGTTAGGAGATTTAAAGAAAAGGTCAAGTCTGAAGTTCCCCCAGACTGTCTCACTTATGTCAATGCTTTCATCTGCAGAAGAGTCAGGGCAGTGCTTCGTAAATCACACCTATGTGAGCGTGCTCTGACAGCTGATGTGCCACGGGTGTGGACTGCAGCAATGTTAAGGTCACACAAGATTGCATGGAGAAATGCTGCAGCCATTAATGCGACATTATGCGGCAGTGCAAGGGAATGACTGAAAATGGCTGAAAACTGCATACTAGTAATTGCAAGCCATTCGATTTAACCATGGGCATTGTGGTGACATTCACGAATCAGCTATTTTATATGACCAGAATATTGAGCAAATTACACCAAGGGCATAGAAAAATCTGGTTGCTGCTTGCTGAGCGACTGAACAAATGCAGACACAGCAGAAGTATTTTGAAAAGCAGATCAGTAACGTGCTGTGAATTGCAAATAAAATTAAATTCTTTGGGTGGGGAAATATTAGTAGATTTTGCTAAATATACTAAAATTATTTAAACAAAAAATATGTTTTACCATTTGTTTACCAGCTTGTCATGTTTTACCATTTTTAACTCATATTGGACACAAATACAAAACTACAGATGCTGTAAATCTTAGAATAAGGCCAGAAATGCTGGAAATATTTAGCAGGTGATACAGCATGGCTTCTTATTTCCAGAACGCTATCTTTTTATTACCTTATAGATGGTTTTTAACTTTCATTTAGAGATATAATGCGGAAACAGGCCCTTCGGCCCACCGAGTCTACGCTGACCCACGATCTCCGTACACTAGCACTATCCTACACAATAGGGACACTTTTACAATTTTACCAAAGCCAATTAACCTACAAGCCGGTACGTCTTTGGAATGTGGGAGGAAACTAGAGCACCTGGAGAAAACTAATGCGGTTATGGGGAGAACGTACAAACGCCAAACGGACAGCACTCACAGTCAGCAACGAACCTGGGTCTCTGGTGCTGTAAGGCCCAGCTATACCACTGTGCCGCCCATAAAAACTTAACATCACTCATGCATCTAATGCACTACACAGATCAGCAAATATAAAACTGGGATTCAAACATTCAACCAAAATTGTGAAAGGTGGGAGGATAGCATTTAAAAAAAGTCACTTGAAATGCAAGTCAGAGGCTTTAACCCTACAAATTACTAAAAGTAAAGAAAATAATTGTACACATTGGAAATTTTGAAGGATCATTGTCCACAAACATTAAGTTGATTGTTTCCTCCACAGATAGCCGTCTGACCTGCTGACTATATCTAGCACTGAATTTTATTTAATCTCGACATGTTCTAAATATTTGTATGCTGAAACAACTGTGGCTCTATAATGCTGTGCAGATTTTTACTGCATTTATCTCTTTCTAATATCTGGTAGACTGTACATGCATTAGTTATGGAGGAATTGGATTGATTTTGGGATGATGGTAAGTGAATGAAGATGATTTTAAAAAGAGTCGATTTGAGAGCATGTACAGTCACAAGCACACTGCAATGTCCTGTCATGCAACAAAAATCAAGCTTTTGTAATGTAGGTATCTGTTCTGTATTGGGCGACAATAGTGACGCAGCAATAGTGTTGCTGCCTCACAGCTCCAGAGACCTAGGTTAGAACCAGACTAAGGGTGCTGTCTATACAGAGTTTGTACATTCTCCCTCTGATCACATAGGTCCTTCCCGGGTGCTCCGGTTTCCTCCCACACTCCAAGGAAGAAAAGGTTTGTAGGTTAATTGGCTTTGGTAAAATGTAAATTGTCTCTAGTGTGTAGGATAGTGCTCATGTACATGGATCGCTGGTCAGTGAGGACTCGATGGACCGAAGGGCCTGTTTCCGCGCGGTATCTCTAAACTCTAAAATGTATACAGAGGAAATAGGATTAATTACGTTAAGGCATTAACCCATTGGCTACATGACCAACTTCCAATCTGCAGAGAACCTCCACAGCTCAGTCGTGTGTCCGAAGGGGACTGCTTTGCTCGACAGGTTTGTAACTAATTTTGCTCTTACAATCTATGTGCGAGAGATACAAAGGCATTTGGAGTTGACCCTGATTGATGAGGAACCTGATAAATTATTGGAACAAGTGGTGTTATTTTCACCCTCCAGCATCAAAGACCAAGGCAAGAATTTGCTTTGTAGGCTTCTCAAAACTCAGACTGATCTATTGCATCAAATAAGATTGCCATATTGCAAATCTTCCACTATAAATAAAAGGATATCAAAAAATGTCTCCACCAGTGGGAGAGTTTATGACCAGAGGGCAGAGCCTCAGAATAAAATAATGTATCTTTAGAATGGAGATGAGGAGGAATTTCTTTAGCCAGAGGGTGGTGAATCTGCGGAATTCATTGGCACAGACGGCTGTGGAGGCCAAGTCTTTGGGTATTTTTAAAGCTGAAATTGAAAGGTTCTTAATTAATAAAAGTGTCAAAGGTTACACGTGAAGGCAGGAGAATGGGATTGAGAGGGAAAGATAGATCAGACATGATTGAATGGTGGAGAGGATTCTACGGGCCAAATGGCCCAAATCTGCTCCTATGACATGGAAAAATGGCAGAATAAATATTCTTTTAAATAGATAAAGGTAAACCCTAAGCTAATTTCTATGAAAGATTCCAAAGAAGCTAGCAGATTCAGAGGCATACCGGACAATGAATGGATTCTTTGAAAATTAAGCACAATTGTGAAAAGCAAAGTAACGTTCAACAATTGCTTGGTTTGTTTTATGTTAAATGAGAGATTATACATCCACTGTAAAAAGAATAAGCAATGCAATGTCTTCTAAACTAGCGTCTGGAGAGAGCTTCTTGAATCATCTGACACCACAGTTAAAAGGGTCACAGCCTGTCACTGATGATGGAAGTAGCCCGAGGAAATAAATTATGTGCTTTTTGTATAACGGCACTGAAGCAAGCTGGCTTAAAAGTAGTATTTGTCCTGCTGTGGAAGGGTGTCAGTGTGTAGTAAATAGGTCCAGTCACAATGCTTCATATGCAGAATCATGGCCCTATTATTTTACGTTACTAGAAAACATCAATTGTAATGTAACTAATTGAGCCTGCACTCATCCACACATATGGCAATCGCTCTGAAAGTCTGATCTGGTAATGGTCACGCAACTGAATCAGAGACAGAAACCCTTTCATTTTAATTTCAATGTCAGAAGACAGACAGGCAAATCCATCAGTGTTATTTATTTAACTGTTGCCTGAAAGCCTTTCATTGCCTTGATTTTTGGTACTATTTATAAGCCTTGCTCGTGATCCAGCTGCCTGTCCTCATTTGCAGTCCATTGTAACAACACAATGGCCCATTGAGTAAGCCGCCACTCTATGTGCTCTGATCATCCTCTCATCATAATGATTCAGAGAGGATTCTGTTAAAGAAATAATGTGCACAATGCTGTGCCAACATAAAGAAAGTGTGAATTAATTTCTGTTCTTCTTTCAGCTGATTAATACTGCTATCTAAAAATCAGATGAAGGCAAAGTGCAGGTATTCAGTGCAGGTATTCAAACAACCTGTGAAAAAATGTGTCATTTTTTCTGTCCTCCAAATAAGGTCATAGCATCATACAGCACAGAAACAGGCCCTACGATCCAACATCCATGCCGACCATGATCCCCATCTACGATAGGTCCACAAGTTTTACTGGCTTGATCTTGCACTAAACGTAATTAAACAATATTCCCTTTATCCCGTTTCTGCAACAGCGGGTGGCTTGACTGTAATCATGTATTGTCTTTCTGCTGACTGGTAAGCATGCAACAAAGGCTTTTCACTGTACCTTGGTACATGTGACAATAAGCTGAACTCAAACTCAAGTCCTTGCAACATCCTTGAAAAATCTGAGCCCTCTGCCAAAACAAAATGGAGCTTGTTTCCAGTTATCAAATAGGGGCTCACTGCTCACTCATGATTCATTGTTTAATCAGTCTTGGGACCCCTCCATTAAATATTTTCTGTATGTTCTCTTAGGGCTTTTTATTGTTCCTTTAGGGCAGACACCAATTGTAGCCACAGTATTGCGTTTTATGATGGCTCTACATTATACCTTCTCTGTGGATTGTCACCTTGTCGTGGTGGAGAAGCTTGTGTGGACCTGAGATCCTGAGAGCATTGCCGTCTGGAGCTATGCTCCTGGTAGGGCCACCAATGGCGGTAAGGTCAAGGGGGAGGTCTCTGACAAAGAGCAATCCAACCAGGACCTCAACAGTGGAACAGGCAGAGGACGATGGCTGACCTTAGTGGAGCGTCACAATGGCTGGGAAGGTGGATGAAGGCTGCAGCAGAAAAGGGTCTCCAGTCGTCTTGGACTCTGGATCCCGACCCATATCTGTCAAGGACCGTGGGGTGGCTGTCTGTGCACCAGTCTCCCCACGTTAAGCAAAGTCAAGCATAGGCGTCCTCCATATAGGGAACAGCACCCTGGAGACACCCATGGTCAGCCATGACCGGAGGGGGCCTAAGAACATTATGCCTTTACATTTCTTTATCATGCCTCTATTTATAAAGTCCAGGGTCTGAAAAATCTTTGTAGATATGTACTAATATGCACACAAGATCATATTTGCCTGCATTACCTTTAGAAATGTATTCTTTACAAAATGATGCTTTTCCTCACTATTCCTGTTAAAGTTTTCATTGTTTCTTCAAAGTATTTCATGGTGCTAAATTCCAGGTGTACATACTTCCTGTTCACTTTGGGGTGTCATCAAGAATGCAAGTGCATGAAAGGTTTTGTGTACTTTGGAAATTATTGGTTCAAAGCATAAATACAGTATCAATGACAAATTCAGTAAACTATAGATCAGAACGTTCCTTGTTCCAGAGATGATCTGCAACAACATTGCTGTGCTTAAAATGCTGCAACAGTAAAGTATTATCAACATTTACTTCGTTCAAACGTTTGGATTAAATTGTTAACTGACAGTTAACTGACAGACCTTTGAAACGTCTAACTTAAAATTCTTACAATTTTCAAGATAAACCTGAAGATTCACACAAAAATAAACATGCATCTGTCTATAAATGGTAGTTATCAAAGTAGAGATGATATCTTATTTCATGAAGGTAGACTTGGTTGGGGGGAGGAAGGTGGGGAATAGAGGGAGTGGGAGTGTCTGAATAATGGGTTACATATTTCTGATTGTGATGAGGGAATTTCACATGGAGGGGAGTGAACTTTGGGACCGCTGTACTCCAGACAGCTGTGGAACTGAGTCATTTAGCATGCTCAAGGCAGAGCTATTTTAAAAATATATATATACACACCAGGGAAATCAAGGGTTTTGTGATCAGTGAGAAAATTGGTTTAAAGCCAACAACCATGGCATCGAACCATGCAGCAACCTCGAGGAGCCAAATGGCCTACTCTTGCTCCTGTTTCTAACACTCTTCACCCCAAGAGTAATGCCAATCTGGAATGCTTGCCCTCAAAGCAAGAACTTCGCAAATTAGATTGGAAGATAATTGTTAGGTAAGAAGGTTAAGGATCTAAAACATGTGTGGCTAACATTCCAATTAATTTGAATTTGAATGCATAGCTGGTTGGAGGAGTTGTTCATAGGCAATTATTTAAAAATTATTAAAAATAAATAAAACTGGATAATTATCTGGTCACTTGATAAATATTGACAATCTAATGTTTGCAACTTAGTCCTGAAATAGGTTAACAATTTCAAATAGCTAAATGAATCAAGATCAGAATCCATACAGGAACAATATTTTTCAAAGTCCTACAGGACTATGGTTTTATATAGATATTTTGCGCTGAATTGGCTTGTTTCATGGGCAATGCGAAGTACTGCGTATCTTTCCTATTCTCTGGTCAAAACAAGGCTAGGAAGATAAAGTGCAATGAAATTTCAGACAATACTTCACATAATCCTTTCCAATGGTTTAATTTCTTACAAAAGAATGTGCAATTTAAATGTAATTGCACTGTGGATATTAAGTGTACGTTTCATCCTTACCTGCTTGCCGTGGACCTCTCTTTCGCCTGAAGGCTGCTCCAGATTGAAGGGCTTCCATTAGACTGTCCATCACGCCCGTCTCATCACCCTCTGTGCATAGAACAAAGATGAGAATCAGATACTGTATGTAGTAGGAACTGCAGATGCTGGTTTATACCGAAGATTGACACAAAATGCTGGAGCAACTCAACGGCTCAGGCAGCATCTCTAGAGAAAAGGAATAGGTAATGTTTCGGGTTTGGACCTTTCCTCAGACTACGAATGAAGAAGGTTTCCGACCCAAAACATCACCTATTCCTTTTCTCTAGAGATGCCTCCTGACCCACTGAGTTACTCCAGCATTTTGTGTCTATCAACAAGAATCAGATGCCAGGCACAAGTATACACAGCAACACGAGAAGAAACATCTACAGATTTATCAGGCTAAGAATTACATGGACTTGATTACAAGTTAACCTTCGGAAAGAGCCAAATATAGTAGAATTAAAGTCCAACAATGAACAATTTCCATCGAGGTGTTGAGCGCATATCTGCATAATCTCCAGAATACAGAACCTACAAAATGACACTGCCTTTCAACAAATCAATTGTTTTAATGCTTATAAAATCATAGTGTTGTATAGCTCAGAAACAGGCCCTTTGGCCCATCATGTCCATGCCAACTGTTCTTTCCATCTGCACTAATTCCATTCCATTTTGTGCATTAGGACTATATCCTTCTCTATCTAGCTTACTGTTTTAACACTTGTACTTGGGTATGATTTAGCACACATATAGTGAGATTTTACTAAATTGCATGAAAAAAGAAAGAATTTCACTGTAGCTAGGTGCATGCGACAATAAAGTACCATAGAACCATTGGGATTATATTGCTGATCAATTATATCTCATTGAACAAGCATGATTCAATGGTACTTTATTGTCACATGTACCTGGCTACAGTGAAATGCTTTGTTATGCATACAACCCGGTAAAATCGTACAGCAGACCTCACCAAGGTGATACACAATAGTTTCTGGCGCAGACCAAGTTACAAAACCTTGCACTGCTGCATAAGAAAATGCTGGAATTACTCAGCAGGCTCGGCAGCATCTGTGCAAGGAGAACCAGAGGTCACGTTGAAGGTCAAAGATCTTTCATTAGAGTTGCAGTGTGAAATAATTTTCTCTTCCTTCAGATGCTGCCTGAACTGATGGCTTTTTGCATTGTTCTGCTTTGATTTCAGATTTCTAGCATTTATGTTATTTGAGATCATTTAGCATTTGAAAAACAAATAGCTTTATGTGACCTTGGTTAACATTAGTGTCAAATGCAATGCAGCGTAGAAATACAACATGGAAACAGGGTCTTTGGTCCATGCCAACCAACGATTACCCTGTATACTAACTAGCACTATCCTACACACTGGGGACAATTTACAATTTTACCGAAGCCAATTAACCTACAAACCTGTTTGTCTTTGGACCTTGGGAGAAAACCGGAGCATCCAGAGAAAACCCACGTGATCACAGGGAGAATGTACAAACAAGTAGTCAGGATTAAACCCAGGTCAGTATCTCTGTAAGGCAGCAGCGGTACGGTTACGCCACTGTGCCGCCTCATGTTAGTCAATGTCCAGTGAGTATTATTTCACATTTCATATTTGCCTCTGACAAATATCATCATCACAAAGGCATAGAAATTAATAGCATTGAAAGGGAGGTTAAACCTGCAAGTTTGTAACTTCATTAGAGGAGCTAAAAAGAAAGAGAAAGGATTTCATTACATTGCTGTCGTTTTCTGTCTTTGGGACAATGTTTCGCCAATTACACAAGCTAAGCAAGCTGGGCTACACTCTGAGAGAAGAAGCTCTGCCAAGTGTAGTCATGTCCCTGGAAGAACACTCAAATCCACGTTTACAAGTTAGCTTTAAGTTATTGCTTAGAGTATTGTGTTCAGTTCTGGGCACTATGATATAGGAATGATATTGTCAAGCTAGAAAGGGTGCAGAGAAGATTTACGAAGATGCTGCCAGGACTCGAGGGCCTGAGCTATAGGAAGAGGTTGAGCAGGCTAGGACACTATTCCTTGGAGCGCAGGGGATGAGAGGTGATCTTATAGAGGTGTACAAATTCATGGGAGGAATAGATTGCACAGAGTCTCTTGTTCAGAGAAGGGGAATCGGAAACCAGAGGACATAGGTTTAAGGTGAGGGGGGAAACATCTAATAGGAATCTGAGGGGTGACTTTTTCATACAAAGGGTGGTGGGTGTATGGAATAAGTCGTTGAAGGAGGTAGTTGAGGCAGCTACTTTTGCAAAGGTACGTGGATAGAACTCGTTTAGAGAGATATGGGCTAATCGTAGGGAGGTGGGGCTAGTGTAGATGGGACATGTTGATCGATGTAGGCAAGTTGGTCTGAAGATCCTTCTTCCACACTGTATGAAGACTATTCCTTACA
This sequence comes from Amblyraja radiata, assembly GCF_010909765.2. Lineage (NCBI taxonomy): Eukaryota > Metazoa > Chordata > Chondrichthyes > Rajiformes > Rajidae > Amblyraja > Amblyraja radiata. Next base: position 42,030,412 of record NC_045966.1, read on the forward strand.
AAAAAAATAACGTTCTTATTAGGGACCAACTTCTACTGTGATTTCACCTTTTTATACTTGGGGGCAACAGCAGCATTCTTGCAATACAAGCCAAAAAGGTGTTGGAATGGATTTTCTATGAATAGAGAAATGTTCCATATGTTACCAAATTACAGTCACATTTTTGATAGCAATCTGAGAATGCCGTTCTCCATGGAGGATTACCCAGACAGTCCCAACCGTGTTATCCATCTGTCAGCTATCCCTTTCCACACACTGCGAGTGCCATGGTGATAATGGGTGCAAACTGTAATTAGAGGGTGCCCTACAATTATAAACTATCCTCCTAACCTAGAAACAAACTGGTTTTAAACAAAAGACTACTCCGATTCTCAAGGTTAAAAAAAAGCAAATTGAAGCAGCTGCCTCTGCTCGGCGGGGGTATTGAGTTTCACTGCACAACTTCTGTTATTAATGGCACAAACCCAATTTGAGGCAACTTCAGTTTTGGAACATTTAGCTTAAGCTGCTTCTAGTGGATTCTTACAGCAAAAACATATTTTGTGCTCAAGATTAGCCTCGACGGAGCTGTCAAATATGGACCCCAAGATCTGAAAGGATCCAGACTGTCAATTTTCTATTATTGATGTGCACAATGGAATTGTGAAGGTTCAGTTGCGGGAACTGGCATTGATGCATCTGGATGAGGAGAGCAGGATAAGGTTACCGGGGGCTCTTAAGCTTTCTGATTTGCAACTCCTGTAAGGACACGCACTTGTACAAAATCAGTTGAGGGGAAAAATATGACTCATTTCATAGAATCATTACCTCAAGGGTATTAAGCCAACCGAATCTGAAGCAGCGACAAGAAGAATAATCCTTCCAGTTGTATTTCCCTGTCTTTTCCTCTAGCTCTGCAAATGATTCTACCTGAAATGCCTGCTAAATTCCCCTTTGAAAAGACTTATTGATTTTGTTTCTACCATCATGACTTGCATTTAATTTTAGGTCATAACTATTTTGAGTGAAAGATAGATGCCAGCCACAAATGCTTATGCTGCAGTTAAAAGTGCTCTCAACCTTCCCCTTCCAAGCAGAATCGCTTCAACTCGTAGCTGAAATTCCTCAACAAGGCTGCCAATTTCCAGAGGTGAATAATCCATCAAACTGTCAATAGTTGGCTCCAAAAATGAAGCAGCAGAACACCAGTACAGTAAACCTTTGTAATAACAGACCATTGGGGGGGGAGGGGGGGAGGGGGGGGGGGAGTGATGTCCGTTATTGCCAATTGTCTGCTATAACCAAGTAAGGGGTTATTGTTGTGTACATAGCAGGAACAAGCAACTACAGCAAATATCTGGAGTACTTCAGCAGGTCAGGCAACATCTCTGGAGAACAGATAATAGACAATAGGTGAAGGAGTAGGCCATTCGGCCCTTCGAGCCAGCACTGCCATTCAATGTGATCATGGCTGATCATCCCCAATCAGTACCCCGTTCCTGCCTTCTCCCCATAGCCCCTAACTCCGCTATTTTTAAAAGCCCTATCTAGCTCTCTCTTGAAAGCGTCAAGAGAACCTGCCTCCACCACCCTCTGAGGCAGAGAATTCCACAGACTCACCACGCTCTGTGAGAAAAAGTGTTTCCTCGTCTCCGTTCTAAATGGCTTACTCCTTATTCTTAAACTGTGGCCCCTGGTTCTGGACTCCCCCAACATCGCGAACATGTTTCCTGCCTCTAGCGTGTCCAAACCCTTAACAATCTTATATGTTTCAATGAGATATCCTCTCATCCTTCTAAACTCCAGAGTGTACAAGCCCGGCTGCTCCATTCTCAGCTTATGACAATCCCGCCATCCCGGGAATTAACCTTGTAAACCTACGCTGCACTCCCTCAATAGCAAGAATGTCCTTCCTCAAATTAGGGGACCAAAACTGCACACAATACTCCAGGTGTGGTCTCACTAGGGCTCTGTACAACTGCAGAAGGACCTCTTTGCTCCTATATTCAATTCCTTTTGTTATAAAGGCCAACATGCCATTCGCTTTCTTCACTGCCTGCTGTACCTGCATGGTTACTTTCATAGACTGATGTACAAGGACCCCCAAATCCCATTGTACTTCCCCTTTTCCCAATTTGACGCCATTTAGATAGTAATCTGCCTTCTTGTTTTTGCTGCCAAAGTGGATAACCTCACATTTATCCGCATTAAACATCATCTGCCATGCGTCTGCCCACTCCCCCAACCTGTCCAAGTCACCCTGCATTCTCATAGCACCCTCCTCACAGTTGACACTGCCACCCAGCTTTGTGTCATCTGCAAATTTGCTAATGTTACTTTGAATCCCTTCATCCAAATCATTGATGTATATTGGTATTGATGTATAACAGGTGCTGTCTTGGGTCTAGACCAGTGGTTCCCAACGTGGGGCATACGCCCCACAGGGGGGCAATTTGATTTTTAAGGGGGGCATCAGGTAAACATATGTAGTTTATGTTTCAGATGTTATTTTGAGTAAATTCCATTTCCTGAGAATTATTTCTTTGTCTGCTCGTGCTAAAATATGGGGGGGGGCATCAGGATTTTAGAGGTGATTAGGTGGGGCATGGCCAAAAAAAGGTTGGAAACCACTGGTCTAGACCCTTCTTCAGACCTTCGGTCTGGAACTGGACTTGTTATCCAGGTGAGGGAAGAGGCTAGTATCCGCGCAGTCACTTGTCGCGGCCGGAGTGCAGGTAAAGGTCAGTGGTGGCAGCGATTACTGTGGTGGTGGAGGTAGCAGTGACAGAGATAGATTTATGAAGATGTTGCTACGGCAAGAGCGCCTGAGCTAGAGGGCGAGGTTGGGGAGGCTTGAACTTTATTCCTTGGAACGCAGGCTGAGGGGTGATGTTATAATAAAGGATAATAAAATCATGAACGAAATAGATGGGGTGAATGCACAGTCTTTTACCCAGTGGAGGGAAATCAAGAACCAAGGGACATTGGTTTAAGGTGAGCCAAGATAGGAACCCAAGGATCAACTTTTACACTCAGAGGGTGGCCGTTACATGGAACGAACTGCCAGAGGTAGTTGAGACAGGTACTATATTTGAAAGACACTTGTACAGGTACCAGGATAGGAAAGGTTTAGAGAAATATGGACCAAATGCCGACAAATGGGACTAGCTTAGACGGGGCATCCTGTTCAATATGGACCAGCTGGGTTGAAGGTCTTGTGTTTGTTCTGTCTGAGACTATGAGGTTCAACAGATTGGCAGACTTAGATTTCATCAGGAGTTTTCGAAAGGTAATTAAAAATGTACTAAGCTTAGAAATATAGTGTGAAAACAGGCCCTTCGGCCCATCAAGTCCACGTCGACCAGCCATCACTCGTTCACTAGTTCTATCCTACACACTCGCGACAATAGAAGCCAATTACAAACTTGCACATCTTTGGAGAATATGGGAGGAAAGCAGAGCACCCAAAGAAAACCCACATGATCACGGGAGAACAAACAAACTCTGTACAGACAAGCATCCGTAGTCAGGATTGAACACAGATCTCTGGCGCTGTGAGGCAGCAAATCTACCGCTGCACCATTGTGTACTGCAAGAGGATATTTTGGAGACACGCAGTTGAAGCTTGCATGGGGAATAAACTGGATAAATCTTTCATTGAACCAGAGCATGCATGATGATAGGCTGAACGTTTTCTGTCAACACTAGGTTGGGTCTCTCAGTCGTCGGAGTCCGTGCTGAGTACAACGACAAAGTATCGTAACAGTCGTGTCTGTCAATCAGCACCACCAGGACAGACAGGGTTCAAGTAAAGTCGAGACATAAATATAAGCATTGAGGGGTCTGCTGTTCCCTTTGGAACTGCTGCCACAGTTAGCACAATTTTCCGATTTGATTGGGCTGCAGCAGAGGCATTTTCTGAAGGACAATGCCAGTCATGCTCATATCCCGAAAAAAAATTGTTACCAATAATTTACTTTCACTACCTCCACATAATTGTGCCTTTTATAACTTGATGCTTGACCGTGTATGACAAAGGCCTCTCACTCACACCTCTGCCTGCATACACAGTCAGATCAAAGAAACATATTACATTTCAGTTTTGTTTGAAAGGGAATTAACTGAAGTTCACTTTTTATTCAAACCTGGGAATGGATTGTTTCTTGCACGGAATTAGAAGTCAGTTATTTCTTGGTGTTATAAAAAGAAATCTAACAAAAAACATGAATGTCTCTTTTGTTTTAAGTCTTCTTGAAACCATTTCAGATCCATCAAAAATTTTCCCTCACACCAAAACTAAATGACAGCAGTTAATCTATATCTGGAATGCATATGGCATTTACTAACGGCAACAAGCTCTATTTCCTGTTTAAAATATGTTTGCATCAATCTTATCTTGCTCGAATCAGTACTTGGGATAACAGCAGCTGTCTGAGTACAAACGTTTGGAATGATGCTCCAGAGTAGGGAATGGTGCACTGCTAAAGGTGATGGTTTTAGATGAGACTTTAAACTAATACCCATTTTACTCTCGCCGGTCTCTGTGAAAGATACAATAGCATCGTTTTGCCTGGGAGTTATCCACAAGAGTGCTGGCCAATATTTATTCCACATTTCATAGAAACATAGAAATTAGGTGCAGGAGTAGGCCATTCGGCCCTTCGAGCCTGCACCGCCATTCAATATGATCATGGCTGATCATCCAACTCAGTATCCCGTACCTGCCTTCTCTCCATACCCTCTGATCCCCTTAGCCACAAGGGCCACATCTAACTCCCTCTTAAATATAGCCAATGAACTGGCCTCGACTACCCTCTGTGGCAGGGAGTTCCAGAGATTCACCACTCTCTGTGTGAAAAAAGTTCTTCTCATCTCGGTTTTAAAGGATTTCCCCCTTATCCTTAAGCTGTGGTACCAAACAGTTGCAATAGTACTCCATTTGCTTTGAAGCATCCAAGTATGTAAATATATGTGAGGGGAAAGTTTTTTAAAACAGAGGATAGTGTGCCTGGAACTCACTGCTAGGGGTGGTGGTTGAGGCCAGTATGATGGTGTCATTTAAGAGACATTTGGATAAGCATATGAATATGCAGGGAATGGAGGGATATGGATCATGTGCAGGTAGATAAGAGATGGTCTGGGCATTATGCCAGATTGAAGTAACCAACTAAAGGTTGAGCTGGTGCATTGAAGGCAGAGGCATATTTCATCATAAATATCTGCCTGTGCTGACACAAAATGCTGGAGTAACTCAGCGGGACAGGCAGCATCTCTGAAGAGAAGGAATGGGCTACCTGAAGTGTTCAATGTTCAAAAAACTGTTTAAAAAGCAAGTTTTGAAGCCCCTTGAACACTTGAAATTGTGTTGCCTGGGTGTAAACTTGCTATGTGAATTAGGTTTTTACGCTCCAAACTCCATTTCACCCTTCTGCCATTGCAACACATCAGAAATCTTCCTTACAGCTAGAGGTTTATAAATTGACAAAATGAAGATAAGTGATAGATGCACCCCAGTTATAGATAGAACATAGAACAGTACAGGTACAAGCCCTTCTGCCCACAATGCATGTGCTGAATATGATGCCGTGAAACTGATCTCATCTGCCTGTAATGATCCATATCTCTCTATATCCTGCACTCCATGTGCCTTTCTGAAAGCCTCTTAAGCACCACCATCCTATCTACATCCACCACCACCCTTGGCAATGCATTTCAGGCCCCCACCATTCTCACTGTAAAAAGACTTGCCCTGCACATTTGCATTGGAATTTCCTTACCTTATAGCTATGCCCTCTAGTGTTAGACATTTCCACCCTGGGAAAAAGGCTCTGACTGTAAATGATAATGCATGTTCATAAGGAACTCAGGTAATGGGTGCTGGAAGTTAAATGGTTGATTCCAGATGTGTGTGTGTGTGTGTGTTATGCGCAGTGATTATGAAAAACAAAATTATGCAATTATTATGCTGTCAGAAATCTTTCCTGATACGGTGTGTGCTTGTAATTTGTTTTGAAAACAGATATATTCTGGAATCAAGATATATTAGTCAGCAGGATATGTCGGATTAATGGTAGCTAGTTTTCTAATCAGCAAAAAAAATCCCACGTCTTTACTAAATCTGGTTGATGAATCTGCACTCCCCCATAATTTATGCATGCAGTACAAGGCTTTACCCAGTCGATGCAGGCAACAGCCAGCCTGCCTTTAAGGCACTTGGGGACTGTTACTTAGCAACCATGTTCAGCAGTGAAATATGGAAGGGTTAGCAAAACAGCATTGATGAAGATAGGCTGCAGCAAATATGAACAAAGCAGCCCTAAATAATGTACTGCATACATCCTGTGACAGAAAAACATGATGGGCTTGGGTACAATGCCAGGCCAGAGGGATGACTTAATTTTATGGCATCTTTTAAGAGATACAGCATGGAAATGGGCGCTTCGGCCCACTGAGTCTGAGTGCAGACCACTGATCACCCGTTCACACTAGTTCTATGTTATCCCACTTTTACATCCTGCCTTCTTCCCATATACCTTGACTCTGCTATCTTTAAGAGCTCTATCTAAAGCCCCTGTCCCACTTTCACGACCTAATTCGCGACCTCTGACGACCTTAAACGACCTAAAAAAAATCACGGTCGCGGTAACCTACGACCTCCTACGACCTTCCACGATTATGTGTACGGCCACCTAAGGCCTTCCACGACTATGTCTATGACCTCCTACGACTATGTTGAAGGCCTCCCACGACTATGTTGAAGACCGTCCACGACTATGAAGAAGACCTCCTTCGACTATGTTGAAGACTGGCTTCGACCATATACGATTTACTGCTGTTTGCAGTAACCCTTTTGCTTCAGCAGCCTTTAAAGAAAGGCAGAAGGGGAAGAGCAAGGGTGAAGAGGAAGCAGAAGAAGAGGTCTCAATGGGTGAATGGAGATGATGTGATAGACTGTCCCAGTACACCAGATGACTGGAAGAGAGTGGCGCTGGGCTTTGACAAAAGATGGAACTTTAAGCACACATGTGGGGCAGTGGATGGCAAGCATGCCATTCTTGCCCCTGTCCCTGTACCCCTCATTTTCCTTTTCGTACTGGATGGCATTCTGCTGGAACCATTGCTCAAGGTCCCCCTCCTGCTGCCTGGTGAAGGTGTAGGGCATAACCTTCCTCCAGCCCTCCCTCACCACCAATGGGGCATCTGCCTCTGATGCTGTGCCAGACACAGGAGAAAGGGCCGCTTTGCTGCCTTCAAATGAGGCAGTGAAGGATGGGGTGGTTGTGGGGACATATACTACCACCCTGGTCTCCTCCTCAAGGGGTCTCTCATGCAGGGCTACCTCCTCCTGCACTATCACCTCCTGTGGCATCACCTCCTGCCACTCCTCCTCTTGGGTGGGCAACACCTGCATGGCTGTTTTTTTTAGGGTTGTGCCCTCCCCCTGCGCTGCTGCCTTTTTGGTGCCATCTCTAAAACACAAGTCTCCTCTCCATAAAACTCTCCAGCTATGAATGAACATGCCTTGGAGTGACAGAGGTGACGTTCTGCTGTTTGCCACGACTACCTACGACTAGCATCACGACCTACTACGACCTACCTACCACCTCCTACGACCTCGTGGCGACCATGCTGCGAGCATGAGTCAAGGGCAAACACGGCAGAGGTCATGAATTAGGTCGTGAAAGTGGGACAGGAGCTTAACTCTCTCTTGAAAGCATCCAGGGAATTGGCCTCCACTGCCTTCTGAGGCAGAGAATTCCACAGATTCACAACTCTCTGGGTGAAAACGTTTTTCCTCATCTCCGTTCTAAATTCTTAAACTGTGGCTCTTGGTTCTAGACTCCCCCAACATCGGCTACATGTTTCCTGCCTCTAGCGTGTCCAATCCTTTCATAATCTTATATGTTTCAATAAGATCCCCTCTCATGCTTCTAAATTCCAGTGTATACAAGCTCAGTCGCTCCATTCTATCAACATATGACAGTCCAGGGAATTAACCTCGTGAATCTATGCTGCACTCCCTCAATATCAAGAATGTCCCTCCTCAAATTTGGAGACCAAAACTGCACACAATACTCCAGGTGTTGTCTCACTTGGGCCCTGTAAAACTGTAGAAGGATCTCTTTGCTCCTATACTCCTCTTGTTATGAAGGCCAACATGCCATTAGCTTTCTTCATTGCCTGCTGTACCTACATGCTTACTTTCAGTGACTGATGAACAAGGACCCCCAGATCTCGTTGTACTTCCCCTTTTCCTAACTTGACACCATTCAGATAATAATCTGCCTTCCTGTTCTTGCCACCAAAGTGGATAATTGATTATTATAAATGACTCCCCATAGCTCTGGCCCTCGAGTTCTGGCAACATCCTCGTAAATCTTCCCTGCATCCTTTCCAGCTTGACAACATCTTTCCTATAAGCTGGTGCCCAAACTTGAACACAATACTCTAAACGCGGCCTCACCAATGTCTTATTGAACTGCAACATGACCTCCCATCTTCTGTACTCAATGCTCTGACTGATTAAGGCCAATGTGTCAAAAGCCTTTTTGACCCCCCTTTCGATCTATCATGCCACTTTCAACGAACTATGCACATATACTCCTCGATTACTCTGCTCTACAAAATTCCCCAGAGCCTTACCGTTCAGTGTAGGTTCTACCCATGTTAGTGCTCCCAAAATGCAACACCCCACATCCCTTATTGGAAAACTTATTTCCTCTAGTTTTAGATGCTTTTGATGTGGGGGAAAGTTTTCTACTCTCTTCCCAATCCATCATAATTCTGTCTACCTCATTTGACTCTCCCCTCCCACACACCCCTCCTTCAACCTCCCCCCCCCCCCCCCCCGGCTATTAAGATGGTGGTGGAGGCCAAGTCAGTGGGTTTTGTTAAAGTGGAGATTGACAGATTCTTGAATAGTAAGGGTGTCAAGGGTTATGAGGAGAAGGCAGGAGAATAGGGTTGAGAGGAAAAGATAGATCAGCCATGATTGAATGGCGTAGTAAAGTTGATGGGCCAAATGGCCTACTTCTGCTCCTATGACTTATAAACATGATGGCAGAAGACTATCTCAAAATCAACTGACAGCTGAAATAACAAACATTCCATCATTCCTCTTTGAAAAGCGGAGTAAAACATTGGTCTGGGCCTGTTTCAGAATGCACATCAATCACTGAGAAATATCCAAGCCTTAAATACCATTAACATATCCCCTGTCAACTTCTTTAGCTTCACTTTAGGCAAAATCGGAAGGGAGATGAGAATGAAAAAAAGAAAAGGAAAAAAAAAACTAGACCTTAGCCTGGACTTGCAAAACTGTTGAAGTTTTCGGGATCCATATATCATATTGAAGCAGCAGCTTTAAAAGGGATGAATGTAGATTTATAAGAACATTTATGTTGAACTTTACAGCTATAAATATAGAATGGGAATATAATCTTTTCACAAGCCAAGAAGAGCAATAATAGACTGCTCAGTAGTATTTAAGAATGAAGCGCTATGAATGATGAAAGTTAAATCCCACCGATGAATGAAATTACAAAGAAAGACAATGATTACCATGAAAAGGGAGGGTGTGGGGTGGCATGTGTGTTGTCAGAATAAAAACGTCTGCGACTCGAGCAGAGTCAATAAATTCTTATAAAATAAATTAGATAGTTGGATGAAAGGAAAATAAATACCATAGATTTCTACTCTGTTTTTCTGGACATCAATAGAACTTCACAGTCAATGAAGCAGTTTCTTAGTGTAGTCATATCTATGAAATGAGAAATGTGCTCTGCAAGGCTCTCTATATAAAAAAGCGATAATGACGAGGTAATTGGTTATTTTGAAGATAAATGTTGTAGAGGTGTTGGAGAGGACTTCCCATGTTTATCCTTCTGTCATACAAACTGTGGTTATGACAGCCAAGAGAAAACAATTGATGCCATTGAGCCAAGTAAGCACGGAGATAATTTCCATTCGCCCAGGAGGGGTGGTTAAAGCTTCAGGTTCACACTTTCTCTCAACAATAGAACACTGTGCAGCAGTCATTCATTAGTTTATTGTCACCTGTACTGAGGTACAGTGAAATGAATTTTATGTTGCGTGCTATCCAGTTAGCGGAAAGACTATGCATGATTACAATTGAGCTGTCTATCTTGTACTCCCCAGACATTAGGGCAACTTACAGAGGCCAATTAGTCTACAAATGGGTACATCTTTGCATGTGGGTGGAAAGCGGACCACTCGCAGAAATCCCACGGTCACAGGGAGAATGTGCAAACCTCACACAAATGACTCCTAAGGTCAGGATTCAACACGGATCTCTGGTGCTGTGAGGCAACAGCTGTAGCAGTTGCGTCATTGGGCTTCATCCATGACCTTACTTCCATCAAGGGCATAAACAGGCAAGTTTAGAAAAGAAATGCGCAATTTTCAACTTGCAAACTCCTCAGTATCTGAAATACATTCCATTATAGCTTGAATGATAGAATATCTCCAATAAGATTCTCACTGTGACTTTCAGTAACATTGCCATTACTGATTTCTCCAGCATAGGGATGGTGGAGCCATTGAGCAAAAGTTCAACAGGATTAGCTACAAGACCAAGGGTGGGTATTCTGGCACCCCAAGGTCTTTCCACTTGCCACAAGTGTGATGGAATATTCTCCACAGATCCCACAATAAACAAGAGGTTGATTAACATTCGGAAATAATTATGAACTCTGATTAGAGATTTGCTTTACGTTCAGAGAGCAGAGACCAAGGATATGCAGAATGCATTAAATAGGAGAACAATGATTGTTGATATTGGTAGCACTGAGAACTAATGACATTATTCCTGTTCATATTAATGCAGCTTCCACAATGCAGAGCTCCGCAGACTTCATGAAGATAATTCTGTAAATATCATTGCATGGAGACACAGGAACTGCAAATACTGGTTTACAAAAAAAAAGACAGAAAGAGCTGGAGTAACTCAGTTGATCAGGCAGTATCTCCAGAGAAGGGACCTGATCCAAAATGTCACCTATCTGAAGTAGGGTCCCGACCCAAAATATCACCTATCTGAAGAAGGGTCCCGACTCGAAATGTCACCTATCTATGTTCTCCAGGAATGCTGCCTGACCCGCTTAGTTACTCCAGCACCGTATCTTTTTCTGATAAAATCGCTACTGTTTGAACATAAACACTCTGAAACAAAGATAAAAGGAATCTAAAGCAGAGATTTTTGAAAGACGGCATAACTTTTAAAGAAATTCTGACCAACCAGGCATAGCAAACACCTACAAATAAAACCCAAGAAAGTGCCTGCAATTCTGCTAAGAACGCCTTTGATTAGATTCTGCACTCCTGAGTACGAAGAGGATAAGAGGTGCAAACCAGCAATACCATAAACCTTATTAAAAATGGTCTTGATAAATCAATACTAATGAGCCAACTCATTAACTTACATTGAAAGTCCAGTACCTGCAGCAAAAATCTCTGCAATAACTTATCAATTTGCCATGTAAATCTGACAGAAAGCACTTACTACTTCAAACCATTTGAAGAACACCCACAAATGTCAATGCTGTCTAGACAGTCTACAGCGATGGTATATTTAGAATATGTGTGGGATGAATCATTTTTGCCAAGTCAAAAAAAAAAATGCCCTTGAAATTAAACTCGGCATTTAGAGGGCAGTTACTCAAAATGTTCTTTACAGATAACAGGCACATTATCCTATCTGAATAATGACTTATTTCTTGCTGAATTTGCAGCTGTGATGAGAAAGGTTATGTGGGTTCAATGTTTGGAGGATTAAAGCTGAAAGTATGCCTAATCTACTTGAAAACAAACTAGTCCGAGGGTCTGTAATGAGGTAAATGTTTGCTCAGGACCGCTCTCTAGTTGGTGATAGGATGGAAACAAATACCACGGCATCAATTAGAAACTTGTATCGCTTTTAGGAATGGTCCTGTTTATTCATGTCTTTACGACTGAATAGGTTTATCTCATCTTGTAACATCTTCAAAATTTTGTTAAAACCTCATGTGCTTTTTAGCTTAGTATTAGTATTATCGGTATAGTGAAGCAGCTGTAGAGTTGCTGCCTTACAGTGCCAGAGACCCGGGTTCGATCATGACTATGGGTGCTTTTTGTAGAGTTTGTACGTTCTTCCCATGTCCTGCATGGGTTTTCTCAGGGATATCCCATTTCCTCCCACACTCCAAAGACGCACAGGTTTGTAGGTTAATTGGCTTGGTATAATTGTAATTTGTCCCTAGTTTATGTAGGAATGTCGCTGGTTGGAGCGGACTCGGTGGGCCGAAGGGCCTGTTTTCGCGCTGTATCTCTAAACTAAAACTAAATATGATCCCATAATTGAGATGAAGCAGGTTCCTTATTGTACTTCCTCCACCAGTGAAGTTAGTAATTGATAAATAGATAGAACGAGTGGCATAAATGAAAGCCACAAATAATAATTCTGTAAACAGAGCATTCAGAAAGTATTCAGACCCCTTCACATTTTCCACATTTGTTACGTTGCTTTTTTAAAAATGGATTAAATACATTTTTGTTATCATCAATCTACCCACAATAACCCAGAATGTGGAAGGGAAAACAGGTGTTCAGAAAGTATTCAGACCCTTTACTCGGTATTTTGTTGAGGCACCTTTGGCAGTGATTACAGCCTCGTCTTCTTGGGTATGATGCTACAAGCATGGCACACCTGTGTTTGGGTTATTTCCCCCATTCTTCTCTGCAGATTCTCTCAAGCTCTGTCAGGTTGGATGGGAAGAGTAGATGCACAGCTATTTTCAGGTCCCTCCAGAGATGTTCAAGTCCAGGCTCTGGCTGGGCCACTCAAGGACATTCACAGACTTGTCACAAAGCCACTCCTGCGTTGTCATGTTTGTGCGCTTAGGGTCGTTGTCCTGTTGGAAGGTGAACCTCCACCCCAGTCTGAGGTTCAGAACGCTCTGGAGCAGGTTTTCATCAAGGATCTCTCTGTACTTTGCTCCGTTCATCTTTCCCTCGACCTTGACTAGTCTCCCAGTTCCTGCCGCTGAAAAACCTCCCCATAGCATGATGCTGCCACCACCATGCTTCACTGTAGGTATGGTATTGGCCATGTGATGAGCTGTGCCTGGTTTTTCTCCAGACGTGACGCTCGGCATTCAGGCCAAAGAGTTCAATCTTAGTATCATCAGACCAGAGAATCTTATTTCTCATGGTCGGAGAGTCCTTTAGGTGCCTTTTGGCAAACTTCAAGCGTCTGTCAATGTGCCTTTTACTGAGGAGTGGCTTCCGTCTGGCCATTCTACTATAAAGGTCTGATTGCTGGAGTGCTGCAGATATAGTTGTCCTTCTGGAAGGTTCTCCCATCTCCAGAGGATCTCTGGAGCTCTGTCAGAGTGACCATTGGGTTCTTGGTCACCACCCTGACCAAGGCTCTTCTCCCCCGATTGCTCAGTTTGGCCGGGCAGCCAGCTCTATGAAGAGTCCTGGTGGTTCCAAAGTCCTTCCATTAAAGAATGACGGAGGCCACTGTGCTCGTCGGGACCTGCAATGCTGCAGAAATTGTCTCTGAGGTCTACGGCCAATTCCTTCATCTTCATGGCTTGGTTTTTGCTCAGACATGCACTGTCAATTGTGGGACCTTATATAGACAGGTGTGCGCCTTTCCAAATATGTCCAATCAATTTAATTTACCACCGGTGGACTCCAATCAAGTTATAGAAACATCTCAAGGATAATCAATGGAAACAGGATGAACTTAAGCTCAATTTTGAGTGTCATAGCAAAGGGTCTGAATATTTATGTAAATGTGATATTTCAGTTATTTCTTTTCAATTACTTTGCAAAAATTTCTAAACACCAGTTTTCGCTTCTTCATTCTGGGAATTGTGTGGAGATTGATGATAAAAAAATAGAATTTAATCCATTTAAAAATAAGGCAGTAACGTAACAAAATGTGCAAAAAGTGAAGGGGTCAGAATACTTTCTGAATGCACTGTATACTATGGATTACTATTCCAAGCAAAGTTTGCCTTTTAGTACTGCTATATTTGTTATATTGTGAACAGTGATCATTTATTTATTCTGCTGAGAAATAAATTCTGTAAGTAATGGCTCTTGTTACATTCAGACTCAGAGACCTACAGATTCAAATGCTTAAAAGATGAACATTACATGTTTAATGGGTGTCAAAATTGGAAATATAAGGATTAAAATTTTTTTTATGACAAAGCAATGTTTAAAAAATAATAGAAGCCTTTAGGAAGAGATTGGGTAGGCTAGGACTTCATTCCTTAGAGTGCAGAAGGCTGAAGGATGATCTCCTAGAGGAGTTTAGAATCATGAGTGGAATAGAGTGAATGCACCTTATTGTGCATAATGGGTCTTTTAGAATAGCAAAATCTAATGTGGAATATCACGTACTTGTTATCAACAAAAGCTATATCAAAATTCTTGGAGGGTAATGCCAACTTTGCTATGTCAATAATAGAGATGTGAGGGTGGCACAGTGGTGCAGCAGCAGAGTTGTTGCTTTACAGTGTCAAAGACCCGAGTTTGATGGTGAGTACTGTGCTGTCTGCACGGAGTTTGTACATTCTCCCTGTGACCATGTGGGTTTTCTCAAGTTTCCTCCCACACTCCAAATACGTACAGGTTTGTAGGTTAATTGCCTTTGGTAACATTGAAAAATTCTCCCGAGTGTGTAGGATAGTGTTGGTGTACGGTGTATTTGTTGGTCGGCACAGACTGTGGGCCGAAGGCCAAGTTTCCCCGCTGTATCTCTGAAGTAAAATAAACTAAATACTAGTAGCAAAGCTAAGGAGAAATAAAAACCTGGAAGATAGAGACCAAAAATGTGTATATTACCTGTGAAAAAAATCTGGAACATTATAAAGAATGATTTAAATAATTTTGATTTAAACAGTGTTTAATTGCATTGTTGATTCTGTGTTTTTTTAAAGAAGTGATGTTGGAAACAAAGAACAAGTTAAGACTAACAAGTTAATTGCAGAAATTTCCTGCACATCAATGGAATGTCAAAGTACAAGTCTGTGACATAAAACAGACCAAACAATGGAAGGAAATGGCAAACGTTAATTATAATAAACATTTATTTGAATCTACACACCGCTTGTCAGTAGAGTGCTTTGGTTTTCTTTTATTCTTCAAAAAAAATCTCAAGAAGTGATTTTTCTATGTAGTTATTCTAGCTCCATTTTACCTAATAACCCAGCATTCGGAGACTGTGTATTACTTTGTATTGATTATTGTGGTAAACTCATCAGCACCAAAACAGAACTCTGGGATATGATTGGCAGAGCAATATTCTTGCAGGCCTAAAAGACAAGTGTAGCAGTTGGGGAGGTCATGTTAGTTATATAAGACATTGGTGAGGCCACATTTAGAGTATTGTGTTTATTTTTGGTCACAATATTATAGGAAAAATGTTGTCAAGCTTGAAAGGGTTCAGAAAAGGTTTACCAGGATATTGCCAGGATTTGAGGGACTATAGGGAGAGATTGAGCATGCTAAGCTTTATTCCTAGGAGCGCAGGAGGTTGAGGGGTGATCTTGTAGAGGTGAACAAATTTATTTCAGAGGAATAGATCGGGTAAACGCATGTTCTTTTGAGCAGAGTGGGGCAATTGAGAACCAGATGACACCGGGTTAAGATGAGGGAGGAAATCTTTAATGGAAATCTGAGGGGTAACTTTTGTTTTACATAAAGGGTGGTGGGTGCATGGAACAAGCTGCTGTAGGAGGTCATTGAGGCAGGCAGTATCACAATATTTAAGAACCATTTAGACAGGTACATGGATAGGGTAGGTTTGGAAGGATACGAGCCAAAAACAGGCAGGTGGGACTCGTTGCATGTTGATTGGCATGGGCAAGTTGGGCTTTCACCGTGTAACAGAACTAATCATTCAGAAACTAAAAATAACTTGGTGACAACTCTATGATGAACTCCACAAGTGTGTTTTACTAGCTCCAGTTTCTCAATTTTATGCTAAATTTGTGATGCAAGATTCAACACTACCTCCTACCAAAGATGCAGTCCTTTGAGAGGGTGAATTCATATGGGATTAAGCAGGCCTTGCTACCTCTTTTAGGTGATCATACTTCAGGTTCAAGGTCAGGCTGCATATACGTTCAGAGGCCAATCAACTGTGCCATGATAAGCCAAGTTTGTCCCAACAATTCCCATTTACGATCATTGGATTGTAAGTGCGATTGGAAGTGTGTTCCCTCACATCTTTCTTCTTGCCACTTGGATCAAGAGATTGATCCTGCCCATATTCTGCTTTGCTAGGTACACAAAAATGCTGGAGAAACTCAGCGGGTGCGGCAGCATCTATGGAGCGAAGGAAATAGGCAACGTTTCGGGCCGAAACCCTTCGGATAGGCAAAATTACCCAAAAAAACTTGAACCTAGCATGAATCATATTTGGGCAGGATTTAGGTCTGAGTTAGAGTTGCTGCCTTACAGTGCCAGAGACCCAGGTTCGATACTGACTACGGGTGCTGTCTGTACGTAGTTTTTACGTTCTTTCTGTGACCGCGTGGGTTTTCATTGGGTGCTCCATTTTCCTCCCACATCCCAAAGACGTGCGTGTTTGTAGGTTAATTGGCTTCGGTAAAATTGTAAATTGTCCCGAGGATAATGTTAGTGTACGGGGTCGCTGTTCGGCGCAAATTCAATGGACTGAAAGGCCTGTGTTCTGCACTGTATCTCTAAAGTTTAAAAAGTGGAAAGAATATTGCAACAATGATTGGGATTTTCACATGGGAATTAATGGATCTTTTTGATATTGTTCTAAGAAATTCAAACCTTGTATTAAATGGGGTGACAACATTAACCCCACATCATTAAGAGCTAAGCAAAAGCAGACATGGCAATGAAAATACAACGTAAGATTCTGTTGAAATAGATTTTAAGAAAGAGAGCAGACCAGGCTTAGAAAGTGGATGAAAGCCTTATACAAAAATGGCATGAGATCAAAGACTGTACTTTTCATAATCCAAGTCTGTTGCAGAATAGGACCAGATGAATCAATACCAGCCTGAGTAATCCTTTCATATCCACAATAGTATTGAATCAGAGGAAACATTTATGTGCCAAGAAAATCAGTGCCTTAAAGAAACAGCGTTTTATCCAAAAAAAAAACAAGCAAATGTCAAGCGTACTTAAATATGTAAAACACTTCATACACCGAGTGCACATAGGAACAGAGGTAGTTTGTTCATCCTTTCGAACAATTCACTGTAATGATGAACAATCAATATGCCAACTTCCAGGGCGCAGTGGTAAAGCTGCTGCCTTACAGCGCCAGGGACCCAAGTTCGATCCTGACTACAGGAGTTTATACATTCTCCCAGTGACTGTTTGGTTTTCTCTGGATGCACCAGTTTCCTTCCACACTCCAATGACATATAGGTTTGTAGGTTAATTGGTTTATGTAAATTGTCCCTAGTCTGTAGGATAGGTCTAGTGTACTGGTTGGGGCAGACTCAGTGGGCTGAAGGGCCTGTTTCCATGCTTTATCCCCCAAAAAACTATTGCATCTAGACTCTAGGCTGTTTCTATGCATTATGTATATGTATTATGCATTATGTATATGTCTACGCATTTGTACTTGTGTATGGCAATAATCCCACTGATCTATATGCTTCTTTTGTGTGCAAAAAAATACCAACCAGCTTGATAATCCTCACTGTTCAACTGTAGTTAAAAATCTAGCGTTAATGAGGTTCCATTAAATAGCCGTTTAAAGAGTCAACATTTTTTCCAAAATACTCCTATGAAGACTCCTAATAGAGCATTCCTTGCTGAACAGAAAGTATTAGGATGCCTGCAGGAATAATTAGTTCACTGAATGAAGGAATTGTACAGATGTTGCTTTCCAGACAGCCTTTAGCTTGGAGTGTCACTTGACATGCAGCCCAAAAGAATGAAAGCACCTTAAGGTGTAAAATAAGACAAAACCAAAAATTACTTCACTTTTGCCAAATACACTTTTGTGAACATTTTTGAAAAAAACCCTCTCAAAACATTAACATGATAGAATATCAATATTAATTAAAAATAATGAAGTTTGGGAAGTGAAAAAAAAAACCCTCCCCACCCTCAGGGGAGAACAGTCCATTATTTCAAAAGAGCTTTAAGACTGAAAATTCTATAAGCTCCAGATGGTGGAGTGCTTTAAAAAAATATTTGTACTTAGTTCTAAGATTTGATGTGGAGAAGTCTTTGAATGGATTGCACAAACACCGAGTTAAAATGTTTTAATTCTGACCTGTCCTAGGACTACTTTGGAAAATATTGTTAACTAATGTATTTAAAAACAAAATTTTCCCAACTCAATGAACCAGGTTAAGTAGCCTGACTTCCTGGTAACGGATTCATTAAGGATGTTTAGTTTACTTTAGTTTAGAGATACAGCGTGGAAACAGTCCCTTCAGCTCACGCCGACCAGCGATCCCCGTACACTAGTACTATCCTACACACTAGGGACAATTTACAATCTTTACCAAAGCCAATTAACTTACAAACCTGTACATCTTTGGAGTGCGGAAGGAGTATCCCATGAAGGATAGGTAAACCAGTCGGGTGTTATCTGCAATTATATTTATTATTTATTCATACTAGTTATTTATTTACAATTTTTCCAAATTTAATGAAGTAGGTCAAATCCAAGAGCTACTCCACCAGGATTTCAACTTTCTTCATTTCGTTAAGTCAAGTAACATTGCTGTTGCTGCACCGAAATGGATTAAATGTTTGAGTTATGAGTTAGGCAAATATTTCCTACAGTTTAGGAAAAAAAAAATCCAAGTTTGATGCCAATAAAGTCAAGGGGGGGGGGGGGGGGAAGGGGGTGAATGCCATTCATATTGACAAAAGCAACTTCCACCCTAAGGGTAAAACAATCCATCACTTCAATGAAATGAGACAACTTTTGGACTTAAAATTTCCTGAGCTTAAACTGCCTGAGTAAAACCAAACAGCTGCAATATGTCATACAAATACATAGTATTTTAGAATACGTTAGAAATTATTTTTCAATCACAGTTGGCGGGATTTACTTTTGTAACTTCAACATAAGTGGCTAACATATTCAGTGTTGCACACTCACTTCTATTTTGAAACTGATCTATACTTCATTGACCATAAACATCATCATCATCATCATTGAAAACATCAACGGGCACGGTACCTTACGTGTATGTACATTATGTATGACAATGATTGCAAGTTCTACTAAAGTGTGGATGGCCGTTGGCTCGCTAGGAGCTCATCCGCCCTTGTTTTTGGTCCTGCTCGGGGTCCACAGCCTCCTTCTCACCTGGCAAATCAGGTGGGTGAGACAGTTTAGTCGCAGACTATCCAACCATGGAGCAGGTAGCACGGAATTACATGGTACCCATGGCGGTGGGAACTCCCCCCGACCTGACCCATAAGCCACTCACATAATATCACAGGCAGTGATATCACTGATTCCAGTTTTAGTTTAGTTTAGGTTAGAGAAAGTGTGGAAACAGGCCATTCTGTGCTGACCAATGATCACCCATAAACTTGTTCTATCCTACACACCAGGGGTACTTTGCAGAAGCCAATTAACCAACAAACCTACAGAAACAAAGAACTGCAGATGTGCTTGATAACTCGGCAGGTCAGGCAGCATCTCTGGAGAAAAAGGATGGGTGATTTTTCAGTTCAGGACCCTTCTGCCATGACCCGAAACATCACTCATCCTTTTTCTCCAGAGACGCTGCCTGACTCGCTGAGTAACTCCAGCACTTTGTGTCTATCAACCTACAAACCTGCATGTTTTTGGGATGTGGGAGGAAACTGGAGCACCTGAGGAAAACCCAAGCAGTCACAGGGAGAACATACAAACTCCGTACAGACAGTGCCCATGGTCAGGATTGAACCCGGGTCTCCAGCGCTGTAAGACAATGATGACCGTTGCGCTACTCGGCCGCCCTATTTTAGAAATAACTGTCCAATAGTACAGCAAATGCAGATAAATGGCACATGGATCACTCTATAAATTTGCATATAGCTCATGTTTTAACAGAGGAACACCACACACACACACACACACACACACACACACACACACACACACACACACACACACACACACACACACACACACACACACACACACACACACACACACACACACACACACACACACACACACACACACACACACACACACACACACACACCCACCCACCCACCCACCCACCCACCCACCCACCAAAACAAAAAGACAAGAAAGACAAAACCTATGCCCCCACACCTATATAGTCCACATCCTATTTGCAGGTTGTCGTCTTTAATAGCCTGATGACTCTAAAGCCTATAGTCTAGAGGAATGCAATACATTAGGCCACAACAGATGAATAGACAAGATGATAGACAATAGGTGCAGGAGTAGGCCATTTGGCCCTTCGAGCCAGCACCATCATTCAATGTGATCATGGCTGATCATCCCCAATCAGTACCCCGTTCCTGCCTTCTCCCCATATCCCCTGACTCCGCTATATTTAAGAGCCCTATCTAGCTCTCTCTTGAAAGCATCCAGAGAACGGGCTTCCACCGCCCTCTGAGGCAGTGAATTCCACAGACTCACCACTCTCTGTGAGAAAATGTGTTTCCTCGTCTCCGTTCTAAATGGCTTACTCCTTATTCTTAAACTGTGGCCTCTGGTTCTAGACTCCCCCAACATCAGAAACATGTTTCCTGCCTCTAGCATGTCCAAGCCCTTAACAATCTTATATGTTTCAATGAGAAACCTCTCATCCTTCTAAACCTACGCTGCACTCCCTCAATAGCAAGAATGCCCTTCCTCAAATTAGGGGACCAAAACTGCACACAAAACTCCAGGTGTGGCCTCACTAGGGCTCTGCACAACTGCAGGACCTCTTTGCTCCTATATTCGATTCCTCTTGTCATAAAGGCAAACATGCCATTCACTTTCTTCACTGCCTGCTGTACCTGCATGCTTACTTTCCTAGACTGATGTACAAGGACCCCCAGATCCTGTTGTACTTCCCCTTTTCCCAACTTGATGCCATTTAGATAGTAGTCTGCCTTCCTATTTTTGTTACCAAAGTAACCTCACATTTATCCGCATTAAACTTCATCTGCCATGCATCGGCCCACTCCCCCAACCTGTCCAAGTCAGCCTGCATTCTCATAGCACCCTCCTCACAGTTCACACTGCCATCCAGCTTTGTGTTATCTGCAAATTTGCTAATGTTACTGAATCCCTCCATCCAAATCATTGATGTATATTGTAAATAGTCCCAGCACTGAGCCTTGCAGTACCCCACTAGTCACTGCCTGCCATTCTGAAAGGGTCCCGTTAATCCCTACTCTTTGTTTCCTGTCTGCCAACCACTTCTCAGCCATTGTCAGCACTCTACTCCCAATACCATGTGCCCTAATTTTGCCCACTAATCTCCTATGTGGGACCTTATCAAATGCTTTCTGAAAGTCCAGGTACACTACATTCACTGGCTCTCCCTTGTCCATTTTCCCAGTTCCATCTTCAAAAAATTCCAGAAGATTAGTCAAGCATGATTTCCCCTTCGTAAATCCATGCTGACTCGGACCGATCCTGTTACTGCTATCCAAATGTGCGGCTATCTCGTCGTTTATAATTGACTCCAGCACCTTCCCCACCACCGATGTCAGGCTAACTGGTCTTTAATTCCCCGTTTTCTCTCTCCCGCCTTTCTTAAAAAGTGGGATAACATTAGCTATCCTCCAATCCACAGGAACTGATCCTGAGTCTATAGAACATTGGAAAATTATCACCAATGCATCCACGATTTCTAGAGCCACTTCCTTCAGTACCCTGGGATGCAGACCATCAGGCCCTGGGGATTTATCAGTCTTCAGTCCCATCAGTCTATCTAACACCATTTCCTGCCTAATGTGGATTTCCTTCAGTTCCTCTGGCACCCCAGATCCTCTGGCCACTACTATGTCAGGAAGATTGCTTGTGTCCTCCTTAGTGAATGTAAACATTTGTCTCACCTGGAAGAACTTTTGGGGTCCCTGAATCAAGGCGAGGGAGGGTGTGATGGGAATATGCGTCTCCTCTGGTTGCAGAGGAAAGTGTATGTGGGAGCAGGCGATACTTAACCTGCTACTATGCTTTTAAAGGGTCCATAATGTGGTTTGATTTTCTTATCATTTTCGGTTCAGTTAAGGATCCTTGCTGGCTTCTTCCTACTTCCAATGAAACTATAAAATTAAAGCCTATTTTAATCTACAGTACAAAATGGAAACAGAATTGGACTGTGAGGAGTTAAACATCCTGATGACATCTCTGTGAGCATTCAGAACAGATGACCTTCATTCCCCTTGACACAGGATGCCTGATTATTGATTGATATCCTGAGCTTTAAAAGCATCGCACAGCTGAAGCTATAAATTTCAATTACATTTTACTGCATCGTGCCCATGAATTATGAGATAAAAATATTATTTTGCAAACGGGAAGTATTGGCATATGAAATTAGAACCGTTGTTTCCCTAAATAATGTTGTTTCCATTATATGTCAGTTGAAGTCTATCAGCTCATTTTATATATTGCACTGAGAAAAAGAAAATTGGAACACGGAGTGAATCGTCACGCTGCAGTCACTCAATAAATTACATAAAAAGAATATAGTTTGTTTAGATATACAGCATGAAATAGGCCATTTGGCCCATCAAGCCCACGCCGACACTATTCACACTAGTTCTATGCTTTCCCACTTTCTCATTCACTTCCTACACATAGGGCAATTTAGAGAGGGCAATTGACCTACAAACCTGCAATGCTTTAGGATGTGGGAGTAAACCAGGTCACCTGGTGGAAACCTATGTGGTCACAGGGAGAATGTGCAAACTCCACACAGACAGCACCTGAGGTCAGGATCGAACTGGGTCTCTAGCACTGTGAGACAGCAGCTCTACCAGCTGTAGTTCGAAGCGATAAAAACCTTTCAGACAATGTCGGACAAAGAATAGAAGATTCTACATCATGGAACATTCAGGGGCAGTTTCTTCCCGGCTGTAATGAGGCATCTGAACCATTCCTTCATCAACAAAAGTGTGGTCCTGACCTCCTATCTACCTCATTGGAGACCTTTGAAATCTTTAACTGGACTTTATCCCGCACTAAATAATGTACCCTTTATCCTTTATCTGCACGCTGTGGATGGCTCCATTGTTATCATGTATAGTCTTTTTTTTGACTGGATAGCACACAATAATACGTGACCATAATGAACTAAACTAAATAATACTTGACAATAACAAACTAAACTTGACAATAATAAACTAAACTAAACTGGAAGTCTAATTATCATATTATTCTGATATTAACAGAATATTTTATTTCTAAAGACGTTTGCTATCTCCCAGATTATCCCCCAAACCACAACCTTGTACTTCTGTTCCCACAACCCTCTTGAAACTGTGGTGTAGTCTGCAGGGACAGGCAAGGGCAGGCACTATGGCTGGAGGGAGAAAATGTGTTACATCTCAGCAGAATTCCATCCCCTCACATCTTGCAACCCTGCTGAAGCACAGCGCACTTTAAATCTTGCCCAAGCTCGTACTTAAATATTCTAAATTCATTACAACTTTTCAGCTTCAAGGCATTTCAGCGCCAAATGGCTTCCTTAGATATCAACCTTCCTGCCCACTGACGCTGTTGATGACAATGGCATCTTAACATGAGATATCTTGTGGCCATCGGAAGAGTGAGGCACTTACAGATTAGAGATAGATAGCTGCAAACATTGCAAAAAATTAAATGCTGTGGATCGTATACATTGAGATTTTGCTGAACAAAGGAGCACCTTTCATGGGAGTGGCAGCATGGGATGTTAATGCTACGGTGGGGTGGTTTTCATATAGGAGCGTTTTGAGAATAGAAGTGGGCCACCTCCTGGCAAATACGTGCAGAAAGTATCAAAGAAAGAGCCACTCCCTGAATATGGAGAACCATGTGCTCACTCTTGGGAAAGAACAGAGCAAATGAGGGAAAAAAGGAAAGGGTCTACACAGTTGAGGGGTCTTTAATACAAAGCTCTGCAAATGTGAAAGAACATCTTTTTTTTGCATTGTTTACTTGCCGTTATAGATGAATGCCCAAAAGAAAGGGATGGAAGAGAACTAAATTGCGCAGTTGCTATGCATACTAATTGAGCACTTCATAGTGCTCCAGCACCACACAATGCTACGCAGTCATGCTGCCACCTTCTGGAACAAACAAACTACTACTTTCAAAATATGTGTCAAAAGCACCAGAAAGAATGGGCAAATTATATTTGGAATGTAAAAGGGAGAAGGGCGAGGGAAAGAGCGAGCGGGGCAAGGAGAGAGGGGGCAAGTGGGGACAGGGAAAGAGGGAGCGAGTGGGGAGACTGAAAGAGGGAGTGAGTGGGGTGTGGGAGAGAGGGAGCGGGGTGAGGGAGAGAGGGAGGGAGGACGGAGAGAGGTGGGAGAGAGGGAAGGAGGAGGGAGAGAGGTGGAAGAGGGAGTGGGGCAAGGGAGATAGGGAGGGGGCGAGGGAGAAAAGGAGGGTGGTGAGGGAAAGAGGGAGGGAGGGAGACGAGAGGGGTGAGGCAGAGAGGAAGGGGTGAAGGAGAGAGAAGGAGGGGGTGAGGGGGAGAGAGAGGAGGGCGAGTGAGAGAGAGAGGGGAATGCTAGTGAGAGAGGAGGGGGTGAAAGAGGAGGGGGTGAGGGAGGGAGAGAGGAGGGGATGTAGGGGAGAGAGAAGGGGGTGAGAGAATAAGCAGTGAGGGAGAGAGGGAGGTGGGGGAGAGAGGGGGGGAGA
Source organism: Amblyraja radiata (assembly GCF_010909765.2). NCBI lineage: Eukaryota > Metazoa > Chordata > Chondrichthyes > Rajiformes > Rajidae > Amblyraja > Amblyraja radiata. The sequence goes on from NC_045966.1 coordinate 42,055,235, forward strand.
GGGGGATGGAGGAAGGGGGTGAGGTAGGGGGCGAGGTAGAGAGGGAGGGACAGAGGGTGGGAGAGTGGGATGGGGCGAGGCAGGGGGTGAAAGGAGGAGGGAGGAGGAGGTGGCGAGGGAGAGGGGCGGTGAGGGAGGAGGAGGGGGTGAGGGAGAGGGGGGGGGCGAAGGAGAGTGGGCGAAGGAGAGGGGGGCAAAGGAAAGGGGGGCGAGAGAGGGGTGGGCGAGAGAGGGGGAGGTGAGAGAGAAGGGCGAGGGAGAGGGGGTTGAAGGAGAGGGGGGACGAGGGAGAGGGGGGACGAGGGAGAGGGGGGACGAGGGAGAGGGGGGACGAAGGAGGGGGGGAGCGAGGGAGAGGGGGGGGAAGGAAGGAGCGAGGGAGAGGGGGGTGAGGGAGGGGGGCGAGGGAGAGGGGGGCGAGGGAGAGGGCGGGGGAAGGAAGGGGCGAGGGGGGGACGGGGAGAGGGGTAGGGGTGAGGGAGAGAGGGTGGGGCAAGAGAGAGAGGGAGGGCGTGAATGAAAGATTTAAAAATATGCTTGTTTAACTGTATTATATACATTTGATGGCCATACAAGTAAAATTACCTAGAATGGCAATTATAAAATAATCCTTATTTTCCTACCAAGTCACACAGGATCTTTAATAAAGATGGCAATACATCCCTGTGGACCTGTTTGAGTAGAATTATTTTTTTCTTGTCTGTATTCACCTCCCCCCTTTTACAGGCCATTTTTATGTTGCTATTTCAGTGCCGGCGTCAGCACAATAATGTGCCGCAGTCTCTATATCTCTTTCCTTGACATCTTGCTCCACCCAGTCTTCCAAGGTGTGCTATTGCTGACATGGGAGATTTTTTATATCCTTTATCGCTCTCACTGCAAACTGCATCAGATGATTAGCACTCCCGCAGCACAATCTGGGCTGTGGCAATAATCACAGCCTGTTCAATCTTATTGCCTTCCTGCATCAGAGTCACGGTAGTGTGGGAAGAGAATGCAGTCAAATTAAACACAGTATGAGACACCAAATGTTCTCAACTCGATGCTTTACCCTCAAACAGAATGTGCTAAACACAACAGATGAATGAAAGTGGCTGAAGGTAGAGTGATTGCAAGCAATTCATTTGGATGAACGATACATGTATTTATGTACATGGAGATTAAATGCTTTGATAGAGGTGGGAGAGAGGGAGGGAGAGAGAGAGGGGGAAGGAGAGTGGGTGGGGTGAGGGAGAGCGAGGAAGGGGTGAGGGAGAAAGAGATGGGAGGAGGGGAGAGAGGGGAGGGAGGGAGAGAGGAGGATGTGAGGGTGAGAGGATGGTGTGAGGGAGAGAGAAGCTGGTAAGGAGGGGGGTGAGGGAGAGGGAGAGAGAGAGAGAGAGAGAGAGAGAGAGGGGGGTGAAAGAAAATAGACAATACACAATAGACAATAGGTGCAGGAGTAGGCCATTCGGCCCTTTGAGCTAGCACCGCCATTCAACGTGATCATGGCTGATCATCCCCAATCAATACCCCATTCCTGCCTTCTCCCCTTATCCCCTGACTCCGCTATCTTTACGAGCCCTATCTAGCTCTTAGCAATAGGGGATGAGGGAGAGAGGGAGAGGGATGAGGGAGAGGGAGGAGATGGAAGAGAGACGGAAGGGGTGAGGGTGAGAGGGGGTGAGAGAAAGGGAGGTGAGAGAGAAGGATGAATGAGAGAGAGGGATGAGAATGAGAGAGGGATGAGAATGAGAGTGCAAGAGAGAGCGGTGAGAGAGAGTGAGGAAGAGAGAGAGAGAGAGAGAGAGAGAGAGAGAGAGAGAGAGGGGGAGAGAGGGGGGAGAGAGGGGGGAGAGAGAGGGGTGGAGAGAGGGGGAGAGAGGGGGAGAGAGGAGGGGAGAGAGAGAGGGGAGAGAGAGATGAGAGAGTTAGGGGGGGAGAGAGAGAGGAGAGAGAGGGGGGAGAGAGAGAGGGGGGGAGAGAGAGAGGGGGGGGAGAGAGAGAGGGGGGGAGAGAGAGAGGGGGGGAGAGAGAGAGGGGGGGGAGAGAGAGAGAGAGGGAGAGGGAGGAGAGAGAGAGAGAGGGAGGAGAGAGAGGGAGAGGGAGGAGAGAGAGAGAGAGGGAGGAGAGAGAGGGAGAGGGAGGAGAGGGAGAGGTAGAGGGAGGGGGAGAGTGTTAGGGAGGGGGAGGGGGAGGGGGAGGGGGAGGGGGAGGGGGAGGGGGGTGGGGTGGGGGGTGGGGTGGGGGAGGGGGAGGGGGAGGGGGAGGGGGAGGGGGAGGGGAGGGGGAGGGGGAGAGGGAGAGGGAGAGGGAGAGGGAGAGGGAGAGGGAGAGGGAGAGGGAGAGGGAGAGGGAGAGGGAGAGGGAGAGGGAGAGGGAGAGGGAGAGGGAGAGGGAGAGGAGAGGGAGAGGGAGAGGGAGAGGGAGAGGGAGAGGGAGAGGGAGAGGGAGAGGGAGAGGGAGAGGGAGAGGGAGAGGGAGAGAGAGAGAGAAAAATAAAAAAGGGAGAGAAGGAAAAAGAGACAGAATGAAAAAGAGAGATAATGTGCGGGGTATGAAAGAAAGGAGAGACGCATTATTTTCTGATCCACAATAAAAGAAGCACTCTCAGTTATCTCAGTCTGTCAATATCACGCAGAACCCCTCCTCTCCACTTACATTTTACAGACCAATGTATGCACAGTGCCATCTGGTGCCTATTCTCTAAATCTAAACATCTCAGACACTATTTCCCAAATTAAAATATCTGCTTTGCGACACAGCCTCTTTATTCAGGTTTTGTAATGCATTTCTCTTTGATTGTCTATCAAAAAATTAATACACTTTCGGCACTTCCTCTAATATATTTTGCTGTCGGGTACATGATTGACATTATAAATTGAGGAGGCTCTGACAAATAGTTGGAGTTTATAGGTTGATATTTAGACCAACCACCTCATAAACAGGAACCACCATTCAGCAAAGGCATATATTAATGGTGAAATCCACCTCTGCCTTTAATACATCTGCTCAAACCTTAGTTGATTAAGGACGATCAAGATTTCAATCTGGCACCAAACTCCAGGTCTACAGTGCAGCAGTGATCACAGCACATAAAACAATACAGCACAATAATAAACCCTTCAGCTCTGAGTCTGTGCCAAACATGATGCCAAGCCCAACTCTTATCTGACTACACATAATCCCACCATATCCATGTGCCTATCCAAATGTCTCCTAAATGCCACTATTGTATCATCATCCCCGGTGGCTTCATAGCAGAAGCGCCCACGTTACGGAGCTGGAAACTGGAAGTATCCTGAGCTAATTCTGCTACCATCATCACCTATTGTAACAAGTGGTGGCTCCCACTTGTTGTTGCCGGAAGCTTGCGTCCTTTTCAGGATGGACGATGACAGCGATGTCAACATTTGTAACAAGATGGACTCGAAAGAAGATCATCCCCGGTAGCGCATTCCACATACCCACCACCCTCTGTGTATAAAAACTTGTCCCGCATATCTCTTTTAAACATCACCCCTTTCACCTTAAAGTTATACCTTCACCGGCTTCCTATCTGAGAACATGGAACAGTACAAGCCTTCAGCCCACAATGCCTGTGCCGAACATGATGCCAAGCCCATCACTTATTTCCCTGCACATAACCCATATCCCTGAACATCATGTTCCTATCCAAAATTCTTTAGAATGTCACTAATGTATCTACTTTATCCACCACCCCCAGCGATGCATTCCAGGCACACCAACTCTGTGTAAAAAAAAATCATGTCCCATAGATCTCCTTTATACCGTGCCCCTCGCATCTTAAAGCTATGCCCTCTCTGGCTTCCAATTTACTTAGAACATGGAACAGCACCACAAGTACAGGCCCCTCGGCCCATATCTCTGCTGAACTTCAAGACTTCTACCTATCTGCACATAACCCATATTACACCATTCCCTGCATATCCATATGTATATGCTAATATATTTTAGGTACACAAAAAAGCTGGAGAAACTCAGCAGGTGCAGCAGCATCTATGGAGCGAAGGAAATAGGCAACGTTTCGGGTCGAAACCCTTCTTCAGACAGAAGAAGGCACTGTCACTGTGTAAAAAAACTTGCCTTCAAGATGTCCGAGTCTTGGATTACAACAGTTATATATAGACACTGGAAAGAGCTCAACATTGTCTCTGCAAAATCCTCCAAAGTAACTGGAAGGATAAGCAACGTTAGTGTCCTCTTCCAGCAACCCCAGCATTGAGGCACTTGCTACCCTCAGTTGCTACATTGTTTGCAGTAATGTATGGCTGCAGAAACGACATTTCGTTTGGACCTCAAGGGGTCCAAATGACAATAAATTGAATTGTAAAATTGTTGTTGTACATGCCTTCATTCCAGACACAAGCACACTATTCTATGCACTCATCGTAGGAGATTACCAGGTGACAGAAAAAACAGATTAAAATATGTGGTTGAGCCTCCCTTGTAGAAGTGCAACATCCATACTGACTCCCGTAGTAAAGCCCTGCAAAAGCAGAGAGGTGCACAACCTCAGAATCTTCCCACACTCACCCATAAGCCATATCCTGTCCCTCTGTGAACACTGTCATTCCTGCATCAGTCTGGGGTTATCAATTTATTGAAATTTTCTTTTATACATTATTTATGAGTATCGTGCTTACAGGTCAGTTATGCTGCAAGTTAGAGTGACCACCAGGGGGGCGCCGACGATAGCAGCCTCGCCAACCGTCGGTCTGTCTTATTGTGTATTCTTTTGTCATTTTTAGTGTGCTTTAAGAAGTTTGTGTTTATGTTTTCTGGTTTGTTTATTTGGGGGATGGGGCAGGAGGTCGGGGGAAACTTTTTTCAATCTCTTACCTTGCCGGAGATGCGATTGTGTTCTGGATCGTATCTCCGGTCGCTCTGCGGCCTAACATCATGGAGCTGGAGGCCTTGTTCGAGACTGAATTTGAGCCCCACCGCTGGGACGTGAACTTACCATTGGAGCCGATCCCTTGCCTGTAGATTTCAACATCGAAGTGCTCGGAGTCTTGGGTAGAGACTGATGTCTGGAGTTCCAAACGACGCAGAAGGTTTCGACCAACCCCGAACCGGGGTAGATCGCCTGGCGTGGAGGAAGCTGAGATCCCCCCAATGCAGGAGCTTGATCACCCCGACGCGAGGGCCCAAACACTGCCGGCTACGGGAGCCTAGATCGCCCCGTCAACGGAAGGCTCGAGCCCCCGACCGTGGGAAAACAAGGAAGGGAAGAGATTGAACTTTTATTCGCCTTCCAACACAGTGAGTAATGTGGAGGAGTCACTGTGGTGGATGTTCATGTTAAAATGTATTTTGTGTGTTCTGTTGCTTTTTATTGGTATTACTGTACGGCAAATGAAATTCCTCGTATGTTGCAAAACAAACTTGGCTAATAAAGTATTATTATGATTATTCGATAGTCAGTACATATGACAAAATGACAAACACTCTCGAGTCTGAAGAAGGGTCCCGACCCACTGAGTTACTCCGGCACTTTGTGTCCATCTTTGGTATAAACCAGTATTTGTAGTCCTTTGTTTGTACTCTTGACTCTGATACTTATTTCCATTTTCTGCTGCTGACAGACTTGCAACCCAATGTCATCATTTACTGCAGATTTGTAACAACCTCAATCATCACTGAGTACCTTCAGCAGAGTTTGTTGGTGATCAAATAATTATTTTGCTAGATACTTTTTGCCACTCGTCACTTTAATTTCATGTTTTATGTATTTTGTGTTTTATGACTGTTGGCAGATCAATTTCCTTCCTGGGATAAATAAAGTTCTATCATATCGTATTTAGTATTGATAACAAATGCTCTCAAGGTAGGTACCAAATGTACAGCTAATTTCCTCCTCGTCTTCATAATTTACAAGTTTCTGCATTAGCAACAGTCTATTTAATCTCATGAGAAAGATATGACTGCCTGAAGAAGAGTCCTGACCCGAAATGTCCCCTATTCTTATTCTCCAGAGATGTTGCCTGACCCACTGTGTTACTCCAGCAGAGTTTTTTTTTGCTACACCCACATCATCAGTTCCTTGTGTCTACATGTGGCAAGACCACCAGCATAATCAAGGGCCAGTCTCACCCTGGTCACTCTCCTCTCCTCTCCCATCAGGCAAGATGTACAGAAGTGTGAAAACATATATCTCCAAATTTAGGGACAATTTCTTCCAAGTCGTTATCAGGCAACTAAACCATCCTACAACCAACTAGAGAGGTGTCCCCATCGTTTTGTTCTTTTTAATTTCATATAGCACAGCCACTCCTCTTGCCATGTTTCCTTTCATTTCTCCTCTCACTAGGAATCTATTTCCTCACCCAGACATCCTGAATAGAATACAGAACAGATCCTTGAGCTCAACATGTCTGCACTGACCACAATACCAAAGCTCCACTGTCCACGTCATAACTTGCATTAATCCACATTTGCTCCTTGGGTTTTTGGGTTTATGGCCAACACTGCTTCCTAGTTGGACAAGGTCTCAATTTTAATGTGTAGAAAGGAACAGCAGATGCTATTTTTTTAAACCGAAGATAGACACAAATTGCTTGAGTAACTCAGCAGGTCAGGTAGTGTCTTTGGAGAATGAAGAATCTGGAGAATGAATCTAGAGTCTGAAGTAGTGTTCCGGCCTGAAACGTTACCTATTCTTTTTCTCTAGAGATGCTGCCTGACCCCCTGAGTAATTCTAGCACTTTGAGTGTCTCAATTTTGATATTCTCTTTAATTTCAAATCCATATGTGCATCACTTTCTCTCTTCTAACATCCTCTTCTATTTTAATATTTAACACATGGATTCAAAACAACTTCTATTGTTTTATTAAGTTACAGATGCTATGCATAAATGAAAATTGTTCATAATTTTGGCAATAAAACCAAATCTAGAATTAAAATGTAACTGCAACAAAAAGCTGTGGAACAGAAAAAAAGGAAAATGTACCTGAATTTATGTCAATGATAGAATTCTTCTTTAGTTTCTCTTGTCTGTCCTTCTCTGCTTTCTCTTTGGCAAGTTTAGCTTTTTTGATTTTCTCTTCTGCCTCTTTCCGTTTCTTGTTCTCTGCAACTGATTGCTGAAAATGACAAAGGGTGCTTAAATGAGATAAAAGCTGTTTTTTCTTTAGTGCAGCACACATCAAAGGCACACGTGATGCAAAATATGACCGGTGCTGTACAAAAATGTGAGCATGGTCAACGTCAAAATAACTTTGGACTTTAAAGATACAGCGTGGAAACAGGACCTTTGGCCCACCGAGTCCGCGCCGACCAGCGATCACCCAATACGCAAGCTAGACACTAGGGATAATTTATACAATCTCACCAAAGCCAATTAACCTACAAAACTGTACGTCTTTGGAGTATGGGAGGAGGCCGCAGCATCCGGAGAAAACCCACGCGGTCATAGGGAGAATGTACAAACTCTATAAACAAGATGTACAAACTCTTAAACAAGATAAACAAGACAAATTACCAGTTTAGACTTTAGAGATACAGTTCGGAAACAGGCCCTCTGGCACCGAGTCCGCGCCAACCAGCGATCACCCCATACACTAGCACTATCCTACATACCAGGGACAATTTACAAATTACAGAAGCCAATTAACCTATAAACTATTTGTAGTACGGACGGAAACTGGAGTACATGGACAAAACCTTGATCACAGGGAGAATGTACAAACTCTGTACAGACAGCACCCATTGTCATGATCGAACACAGGTCACTGGCGCTGTGAGGCAGCAACTCCACCAATGTGCCACCCTAACTTCATAGAAAGCTTCACCCTCATTTCAGAGGGACCATAGAACCCTGGATTAACATTTCACCCACCACCAACATGACTGCACTCTCTTATTGCAGGACAGCCTAGATTTTGTCTTTAAATCTTTGGAATGGGACATGTAGATAAACATCTAATTTGATCTCAGGAGAAGTACTATGGAGCCACTGCGGATGTTGTGACTCATAAACCACAATATCTTAGGTTGGATACAACAAATTGAGCTTTCATGGGAATCTGTGGATAAATGCCGATCGTTTGTGTAATTAAGCACTCACCGAAAACATACTCTTGAAGTTGCTCAGATCACCAAAGAACTCTTCAACAGATGTTTTCTTGGAATCAAAGACAAAGTAACGTCCAAGCTCTTCAAAGTCCTCCTCCATTGTTTTATGAATATCTGTTAATTTTTCGAACTGTTCCCTTGCTCCTGTTATGAAACTGTACAGACACTTAAGGAAAAAAACCTTGATATAGTCAGTCATATAGCACAGAAACTGGCCCTTATCCATGCCAAGCAAGATACCCTATCTAAACTAATCCCATTTACCCGTGTTTGGCACATATCCCTCTAAACATTTCCTATCCATGAACCTGTCTAAGTGTCTTTAGTTTAATAAATGTTGTTATTGCACCTGCCTCAACTACCTCCTTTGACAGTTTATTCCATACACCACTACGCTCGGAATGTAAAAAGTTGTTACTCAGGCGCTATTTCCCTTTTCAACTTAAACGTATGTCCTCTGGTTTATTGGTAATTCTGTTGGTAATTACTAGCTGTCCATTAGTAACTCTTCCATTGAGGAACGAGTTTCAAGATTTATAATAATGATGGATTTATAATGGTGATGGAATTGTACTCCTAAATCAGGATGGCAAGTGATTTGCAGGGATACATGCAAATGAAGGAGCATCGATGTTCCGAAAGACCATGCCTTTCTTGATGGTGAACATTGTGGCTTTGGAGATCGTTGTTCTAGTGTTGCAGTGCATTTTGTAAATGCACATGGTGTTGCTATGTTGTGCCATCAGCAGAGGAAATGAATGTTTATGGTGGCACAGGCATTAATCAAGCAGGCTGCTGTGCCCTGGGTGGTGTTACACTTTCTGAGGGTCGTCAGAGCCGCTCCCATACAAGCTACAGATGCGAGTTCCATTGTTCTCCTGACTAGTTCATTGCAGTTGATGGAAAGGGTTCAGAGTGTACTTAAGTAAGCCACTTGTTTGAGAATGCCCAGCCTCTACTTGCTCTTGCAACAAGCTTTTCCATATGTCTGGCCCCCCTGGCTTTCTAGTCAATGGCAACGGCACGTGATATTGCTGGTGGAAGATTAGTTGATAATCATGTTACGGATGTCAAGAATACATGGGAGATTTTCTCTTATTGGAGATGGCCATTGCTCAACACTTCTGTGGAGTGAATGCCATCTGCCAACATAATCCATTCAGGAGCCTTGTTCAGGTCTTAACTCATGGGCTTCTTCATATTGAGGAACTAAATGTAAATTCAACATTGTGCACTGATCAACAAACATCCCCACTTCTGATTTTAGAATGAAAGGAAAGTAATTGTGAAGCAGATGAATATTGTACTGTTAGGACACAGGCCTGAGGAACTCCTGCAATATCCTGGGAGTGGGACAATGGATATCTGACAAGCAGCCCACCTTCCTCTTTCTGATATACGACTCAATATTGGAAGCTTTACGAGACTACGAATATACTGCAGCTTGACTACAAATGTAATTTTCCTTTAATGCTTGTTCGAATATTGCAACTTTAATGGACACTTCATATAATAACTGTACAATTCAATAAAGTACTGAACAGTTCCTGACAATTAGAGCTGATGGCAGTAATTATAGTTTTAGTTACGAATCTATTTGCATTATTATTTTAGAATGTTAACATTCACTGAGAAAGTAGAAATATGTCACCTCTGTTTTACTGATTAATTTCAAACAATTTCATGCAAAATAAATAACAATATCATTAATGTGGGCAATATAAACTGTAAATTCTTTACTAGTATAGTCCAATTCTACATCTCTTCCATGTGCTACTATATTACATAAACTCTAGAATAAATTATTATTTTGCAAATGCATTAAAAAAACTTTAAAATCAAAGGTGAAACACAGGTTAATGGTAAAGCTCAAATATTAAGATGATGAGTGGACAATGCTGAATCTCTTCATGAAAGAGCATAATATCCCATCTATTTCTAATATTGTTATTGTGCTTACAATGGATTTAAGGTATTCCCTTGTACATTAATCAAGTTGTATAAGATTACAAACAATGGGGTTGATGACCTATATATGAGCCACTCCATCTGTGGTATTGGATCAGAACTACACACAAGGATGTCTTTATATTTGTTTGTGTTCCCAGTCGATCTTCCTGCGTTACAACTGATCATTTTTTTCATGTTGTTGTTGATGAAGAGTTTCCCTTCTATTTAAAAGATATTAAGTAAAAGTCAGTCTTTAAAACGTGCACAGCTGCATTTGGACAGCAACCTTTACCTGTGCATGCTTTAATGATTCACTATTATTTCATGTTTTAAACAGAAGAGGAATCCTTCATCCAACAACAAGAAAAACAAGACAAATGATCAGTTTGGACTTTAGAGAAAAAGGCCCTTTAGCACCAAGTCAGCGCTGACCAGCGATCATCCCATTCACTAGCACTACCCTACACACTAGGGACAATTTACAACCTGCAGAAGCCAATTAACCTACAAACTTGGCCATCTTTGGAGTGTGGAACGAAATCGGAGTACCTGGAGAAAACCCACATGGTCACAGGGAGAACATACAAACTTCGTACAGACCGCACCTGAGGTCAGGATTGAACCCGGGTGTCTGATGCTGTAAGGCATCAACTCTACCGTTGTCCCACTGTGCTGTCCCCAATTGTAATACAGGAACCAGAGGTCAGACCCCAGCTCATACAATGACATAGCATTTCTGATGCAATGAAAGGCAATTAATTTACACTGTTACAGGGTATTATAAGCAGTCCACAGTAAAGCAACATGCCATTCTCAGTATCCTATTTTCAGCATTTAACAGTATCAAAATACCTTTCCATTTCTAGTTACTGAATACTTTGATTTTTCAAGAACAACTCATTTTAATTCCACCACAGTGAATCACTTCATCAATTTCACTCTAGGTAAAAACAATGCAAATGTTTACATGGGAAGAACATAGAAAATTGCACAACCATGCTGAAATGGATAATATTAATATCAAATTGCAATATTATTTGTGTGGATAAACAGTTACCAAAACACATGTCAAATAAGCCCTGCATAGTATGCACTGTTGAAGGAGCAGCTCTTGCATGTGTCCAAGGTCCAGGATTGAAGCAAGGCTCATTCTAGAGAAACGTAAGTATAATAATGACTTTATTTTTCAGGGTATCACTATTTTGAATCTTTTACCCCTTGGTAAAAAGCAACCATTTGCTCATCCTGTAACTCATCTTTCACTCTTTGTCAATGCAGCTCTCACTGGTTCTATTCTTGGCTTCTCCATCTTTAACAAGGGATAAGTGCGTAAATCTTCATTCATACTTGTCTGTGCAGAATGTGAAAGTTAGTCTTTCAACTAACACATCTTATTCATGAGTATTCATCCAAGTTTTATTACTTCTCTTTTTTTTTTTAAATAAAGAGTTTCGTACTCTTCGTATTACTTCCTGTTGTGACTTTGCGATTGCAGCTTTATCTTTTCTCTCATCGGAAAATTGGAACATGCTCCATTTCTTTTTGGCAATTTCTGTAATTGAAGACTTTAAAAAAAAAATCTTTGCTTTTCCATTTACAGCTCACTCTCTCTCAGATGTGTACTATTCATGGTACGACGATTCTAGACCAATAAAGCATTCAAAAATTAGAGACAGAAGGATCAAAATGTCCTTTGATAACTTTAAAATACTTACTGGAGAATGCTATTTATTTGACTGTACTATTTATGGACATAAATGACCAGAATGCTGCAATTAAAACCAGGCATTTATCTTCCCGACTGTAAATGCAGGGTGCAGGGCCAGCCTTGAGTTTCCTGTTGGCAGTTACTTTGATTTCCAAAGCCACTACCACTCTGACACCTACCTGGAAGACCAAAGTCCGGTCTGCTCACTCAGGTGGGCTAAAACAAACAGCCGACATTAGTTCAGAGAAAAGCAAGGCCAATATTTAGTCCACAAGAAAAGCAATTGCAAGAAACTGATTAGGTGACAATTATCAAAACTATAGGAGGTTGTTGAGCATAGACTGGCTGCCTCATTTCCTGTAATGTAGTAATGAACATCCTGAAAGTAATATGAAAGCTGCTGTTTGATTCTTTCCAATTTTGGGTTAAAAATATGAAGCACATATAGGGATGAAAGCAACACCTAGTATTAAAATAGGAAACACCCTTAGCAAAGAAAAAGGATATTGTCATTTTCTCGACAAACTTGTCTTGATTGTCGTTGGATTGTGGGAAGCTATCAATGTCCTTTTGCAGTCTAGCAATCTGTTTCCCCATTTGTTCCACATTCTTCTGCAGTAATTCTGCCGAAACTGTAGACAATAAATATATTAAGTGCCTGAAAACCGCTTACTTGGCAGCTTCTCAATTATGCACTGAGTGACATACAGGAATAGATCCGAGCCACAATCATCCTCACGAAAGAAATTAGCCAAGGTTACTAATTGTCATCCAGTGATACCAATAGGGACTTGTCTAAGTGTACAGGCTGCATGAGGAAAGGCTTGTATAACTTGTAGAGTAGACCTGATAGGATATACTTAATCAGTGAGGGACATAATTTTTGCCTTCTTGGAGTTCGACATTGAGAAGGTAATGAAAGTTTGGAATGCCCATCCACATATTCACAATATATGTGAACGCCCATCCACATGTATTGTGTTAACTGTTGATTGAAAATCCAAGTTTGATAAACGGATGAAAGTGCATGTAGTTAGGTCATGGATCACTCACAAATTCACTGAATGATGAACAAGTATGAGGAACTAAATGAACAAATCCTGTTCATATATTCCCGATCAATGCATAATTAACTACTTTATTTGCTAGAGATTATAGCAACACAGTGGTGCAGCAGTAGAGTTGCTGCCTTACATTACCAGAGATCTAGGTTTGATCCTGACTATGGGTGCTATGTGTATTGAGTTTGCACATTCTCCTTGTCACCTCGTGGGTCTTCTCCGGGTACTCTGGTTTCCTCCCGCATTCCAAAGATGTGCAGATTTATAGGTTAATTGGCTTCTGCAAATTGTTCCTTGGGTATAGGATAGAACTAGTGTATGGGTGATTGCTGGTCAGCGCTGACTCGATGACTGTTTCCATGCTGCATCTCTAAAACAAAAACTAATACTTAGTGGACGTCTAGTAGAGGCACTGTAGACAAGAATAAATGTCTTCCACATTCATTTATTGCATTGAAAAAGTCACTAATAGATCAAATGTGGCTTTTTTAAAATAATTATTTCCGCCAGTGTTGAAAAGAGTGTAAAAAGCACGTAAAGAATTAACATGCCCTGTTTCTACTTGGTTAGCTCTGGAGTCTCCTTAGGATCCAGCTTTAGCCCTGTTCTGACATGTTGCCCGTTGGTGATGTTATCCAACGCCAATGGTGCATGTAAACTAATGTCGCCCTCCAGTGCCTCTGATTTTTCATGTTCTTTGTTCATGTCTAGCCATGGAAAATAAAATGCTCTTCGTGGATACGAGAAAACCACACCTCTTTTCCCTTTACATTTTTAGCTTAGTTTAGTTTATTGTTGCATGACATCCAGTTAGCGGAAAGACTAAACATGATTACAATCAACATTGTCCATGGTCTTAATCCAATTGTCTTCCTTCTACCATATCATGCTATTCTTGCGCAAACTAAGCTTTCTATCACCAAGACTGCTTTCTGAACATCTCATCAATATCTCAGGCCAACCCAGACTCACTGAAGTATTCTTCCCTCCACATCTTCACTCTTTGCCTGCTCCTGTAATGTTTTCCAGCACTAGAGACCTTTTGAAGTTGATGTATGCCTTCAGTTCTAGTCTTTTACATATCTTCCAATTCTATTAATCCACCAATTGCGACGGTACCTTTAAACTTATACTTGTTTATTTTTATTGGGACATTGGTGACAATGGTGACTTTTGCTGTCCATCCCCATTTGCCCTGAATTGAGTTGATAGGTAATAATGAATTACACTGGTTGATTTACTGATACGCCCAATTGACTTTAGCAATACAGTGTAGAAACAGGCCCTTCGGCCGACTGAGTCTGCGCCGACCAGCAATCAGCCCGTATACTAGTGACAATTTACAGAAGTCAATTAACCTACAAACCTATATGTCTTTGGAGTGTGAGAGGAAATCAGACCACCAGGAGAAAACGCACGCGTCATAGGGAGAGCGTATGAACTCCGTACAGACAGCACCTGTAGTCAGGATCAAACCCGGGTCTCTGGCACTGCATGACGGAAACTCTACTGCTGCATCACTGGGTATTAGAAAATGTTGTTCTCAGATAGATACTTTTTAACAAAAATTGCTTTTGGAGCAATTTGGCAGGATCATGTTTGCAGAGAGCTTTTTCGTTCAATTCCAGATTTAATTGATTATATGAAATCAAATTCCTTCACTGAAATGGTGGTGTGCCAATTCACATGACTGGATTATTGTTCTGGAACTCAGGCTGTTCAGAACCTTAAAACACTGCACTGCCATACCCATCAAGATTAGGGATTCCATGCCTGGTTTATGTCTTACAAATGTTCTCTAAATTTATCCAGTCGTTTCTCTTCTCTTATGATCTGCCATGACCATACTTTTGGTCATCTGTTACCTTGTTTTATTTTATATAGTTTACCATTCTGTTAATAATACCTGTACAAAGCATTTTGGGATGCATTACACAATATTATCTCCAAAGACAGCAGAAGCACGTTAACATTTCTTTCTCAGGAAACTTTATTTAGATTTTCTTTTCCACAGACTAGGCCAGATATTTTGCCCATTTCTGGGGGGGTTCCAAATGAGAATATGATTGTTTTTCCACACGTCTTTGGAATGTGAGAGTAAACTAGAACACCTAGAGGAAACCCTCGACGTTACAGGAAGAATGTACACACTCTAAACAGACAGCTTCCGCGGTCAGGATTGAACCCGGGTCTCTGGCGCTGTAAGGCACCAATGCTACCGCTGCGCCTCTGTGCCGCCCTATTATTTTTCATTCAGTTGAAAAATGCTACGAAAGGGTTAAGGCAATTATAGCATCCAGACGCAGCAAAAGCTCTTGATGGAACCACAGTGAGCCCTAGCGATGATAATCTTTACTGCAAAATTAGTATATTTTAAACCAGTGCTCCAAATTATTAATTAAACACATACAAATCCCTATCAATGTAGGAATATGAATACTGTATTGTCACATGTGACGGCACAGTGAGATTATTTGCTTCCATACACAATGTATACAAATGTGCATATGTAGACAGGAAGCCTGGTCCTGCTGACGTCCATGGGCTTGCATCAGTCACAAGCTATTTGTCCCTCTTAATATGATTCTGCGTTTTAATATATTTGAGAGATATAAAAAAACACGGCACCATGCCAGTAAAGCAAACAGAAAGCTGGAGGCAAAGCATTCACTGCTAAGTAGGTCAGAGGCAGAGATGACTGCTGTACTAGCTCTGATCAATGGCTACCCACTTCACTGGGTGCATTAATGGATGGTGAGATTAATACTTTCTGGTTATTATCAAGGTCATTCTCCGCTTACACGCCTTATGCATATTTTTACCTCGGCTTGCTTTTTCCACATGGTTTAGATCCTCAGTGAAGTGAATAACCTCGGGGTACTGCTCTTCACAGGTTTCTGCTAAAAAGTGCATCAGTGTCATCTTCTGATCAGATGATTTTGTATCTTTTAACTGCAGAGAAAATAAAACAAAGTACAACCTTAATTTTATTTTTAAAATAAGGTCTGCAGAGGCAGTGTATTTTTGTCTGACAAAGCTGAATTTTATTGCCATGGGAAATAAAACTGCATCTTCCCAGTGGTAGTGAATGCTAACAGGGAAGCAGTTCTGATGGTGCTGGACCGCAAGTGCTTTACCTGATCTTAATCTTTGTCATGAGAGTGGGGCTAATTAGGACACAGAGAAAAATATTATAAACATTGTTCTTGTTTAATAAGTCATCCATTAATATTAGTGTATTTACCAGATGTGGGACACGCAGACAGGATCTGCATTTATAGCTTGTCCTTACTTACCCTTGAGCTTAGCAGCTTGCTACACTGTTTCAGAAGGCAGCTAACAATCTACGACCATTCTTCAGACTTTAGAGATACAGGGCGGAAACACACCTTTCAGCCCAACGAGTCCGCACCGACCAGCGATCACCCCGTACAGTAGCACTATCCAACACACTAGGGAGAATGTACATTTTTTTACCGAAGCCAATTAACCTACTTTGTGCATCTATGGAGTGTAGGAGGAAATCTGAGCTCACGGAAAATTCCTATGCGGTCAGAGAGAATGTACAAATTCCATACAGACAGCACCTGTTAGGCACTGGTGCTGTAAGGCAGCAACTCCACATCTGTGCCACTGTGCCTCATAAATAGGCAAAGTTTCGGATTGTGACCCAAATGTGTCTGGAGAACAGTCCCGACCAAAAACATTGCCTCTTAATTTCCTCTGAGATGCTGCATGACCCGCTGTGTTACTCCAGCACTTTGTGTCTTTTTTGTCAACCAGCATCTGCAATTCCTTGTGTCACCATTCTATAGGTTTGGAATCACTCAGATCAGAATGCATACAAATGGCTGATTTGCTTTTATATTGGTCATTAGCAAACCAAATGTTTTACAGCAATTGTCTCTCTTATGAATCTCTTATTTGATTAGTTGGCTGTTTAACTAGGTGGTATAAGTAGGAGGGAAAGGCATTAAGGACCCAAACTGATCAGCACTGTCAAATAAATGTCTGTGTGATGGCAGAACAAAGGCAAGATTGAGTTAAGTGTTATGTCCTTCATTTATCCACTATTGAGTAGTCTGATGATTAAGTTTAACTGAACTAATTTTACTCTAAATGCAAGAAACTGTCCTCAGTACAGTGGTAACCATACCTCTCCTAGTTTAAAACTATGGAAGGGAGTTGCAAAATAAGCAAACAAAATGTAACTTTAAAAATGTTTGGAATATACAGAACATTTTTAGAATTCGTTCAGACAACCTGCTACATTTAGAATCCCATTTAACATTGACATTTGCCTAGCATCAGAACACAAGAAATAGCAGATATAAGGTGTGTGGCCTCTTTAGCTTGCTCTGTAATATGACTCTATTTTCATATCCTGCATACTCTTTGATTCCATTAGGTGTAAAATACCCCATCTCAGCTCATAGCACACAAGATGGGATAGAGCACTCAAAGAATTGGAGTCTCAAATGGTCAATTTATGATGGTGAGGCTGCCCACCTAACTCTAGATTCTCCAGCTTAAGATAATGACCTTAAAGCATCTATCCTATAAATCCCTTCAGATCTTATCTCAACGAGATACTATCTCAACATTTAAGAAACACTTACACAGGTGCATGGATAGGATAGCTTTAGAGGGATATGGGCCAACCACAGGTATGTGGGACTCGAGTAGTTGGGGCATGTTGATCAGTGTGGCAAGGTGGGCCGAAGAGTCTGTTTACTGACAGTATGACTCTATGCCTCTATGAGATCATCATTCATAATACCTAAATGCTATTTCTCCTCAGTCTCTCCTTACAAAATTATTCCACATTCAAGCAATTAATCAATCACCGTGTTATCAAAGTAATATCAAAGCATCTGCTCCAGGATTTCATTCCAACCTTCCATGTGGGTTCCTTGTTCAGTTGCACAAATGAGCGGAAAAAAGAGAATAGGTTTTTTGACAGATCTTGAAGAGCTCAAGCTAATCAATAAATAATGAGTGAAAGTATTATGAAACCATTAGCATTACTGGTTTTGCGCATTGACAGGGATGCACTGGGCATAACCAAGCTTCTTTATCTACTCCTGCATCAAATAAGAATATTAAAAAACAGAAAACTGGAGATGAAAGTAAGATTTGGTCCACTCAGTCCATGGAAATCACTAATATTTTCAGGAATTACTTTAAGATTTTGTTAATGGGGCTTTGATCACTGTGCACTTCAGGGCATCATATAATGTTATCATCATCTCTCAAAAAAACTTTTATTCATTTTTTTGGGATCTATACATTGCCAGCAATGGCAATCTTGCCCATTCTAACTTTTCACGAGAAGGATGATGAGCAACCTTCTTCAACCACCACGGACATTTTGGTGAAGGAACTCCCACAAAACAGTTGATTAAGCTATGATGAATTATGATGGCTATCTAATTCAAGATAGTGGGAGACTTGGATAAGAACACATGTGGAGGTGATGATTCTATTTGCATGAAGCCTTATTCATGGTGGTATAGAGCACAGAAAAGTACAGGGTCAGGTCCATCGGGCCACAATATCTGTGCCAAACATGATGCCAAGTGAGACTAAGGTCATCTGACTGCACATGATCCATACCCTTCCATACACTACCTTTCCCTCGCTTCCATCTTGCTCCTATCAGATCAAAAGGCAGATTACTATCTAAATGGCGTCAATTTGGGAAAAGGGGAAGTACAATGGGATCTGGGGGTCCTTGTTCATCAGTCTATGAAAGTAAGCATGTAGGTACAGCAGGCAGTGAAGAAAGCGAATGGCATGTTGGCCTTTAAAAAAAAAAAGAATCGAATATAGGAGCAAAGAGGTCCTTCTGCAGTTGTGCAGAGCCCTAGTGAGACCACACCTGGAGTATTGTGTGCAGTTTTGGTCCCCTAAGTGAGGAAGGACATTCTTGCTATTGAGGGAGTGCAGGGTAGGTTTACAAGGTTAACTCCCGGGATGGCAGGACTGTCATATGCTGAGAGAATGGAGCAGCTGGGCTTGTACACTCTGGAGTTTAGAAGGATGAGAGGGTATCTCATTGAAACATATAAGATTGTTAAGGGTTTGGACACGCTAGAGGCAGGAAACATGATCCCGATGTTGGGAGAGTCCAGAACCAGGGTCCACAGTTTAAAAATAAGGAGTAAGCCATTTAGAACAGAGACGAGGAAACACTTTTTCTCACAGAGAGTGGTGAGTCTGTGGAATTCTCTGCCTCAGAGGGCGGTGGAGGCAGGTTCTCTGGATGCTTTCAAGAGAGAGCTAGATAGGGCTCTTAAAAATAGCGAAGTCAGGGGATATGGAGGGAAAGGATAGAACGTGGTACTGATTGGGGATGATCAGCCATGATCACATTGAATGGTGGTGCTGGCTCGAAGGGCTGAATGGCCTTCTCCTGCACCTATTGTCTATTATCTATTGTCTATCCATGCATTAAAAGCCTTGGGATTCTCATTAATCCCACTTGTCAAAGACATTTGTAATTGTATTTTATCTGCAAGAATTACACACAAATAGGTGCAACACTCACAGTACAGCAGTCCCACTTACTTTGCAAAGGAAACTAATGTTGAATCCATATGCTCCAGCATTCCGTGACCCTGCATTCATGAAGTTCCCCACCAAAAGGACGATTTCCATTAGCTTGGAAAAATTTTCACTGGACCTCACTTCCTCACAGGCCGCTTTCACCGACACAATGTCTGGTTTGAGGTTGTTAACTTGTTCTTCAAACTGCAGCTGAAATTGTATGGCGTTCAGTCGAGCCTCCAGGCGGGGCACGGAGCTCAACTGTGATTGGGAAGTACAAACACAATTCATGAATTCTTCAGAAACCAAGAAAACACAACATTAACACGTCTTTGTCAGCTTTGTGTCAGGTGCAAGCTAATAATCCGGGATTACTGTGTGCTCGTAAGTGATGGATAGGCATGCATAAATCAAGCGTGTTTCATTGTTTAGTTTAGTTTGGAGATTGAGCTTGGAAACATCCCCTTTGGCCCATCAAGTATGCGCCGACCAACGATCGCCCATACACTAGTTCCATCCTATAGATTAGGGATAATTTACAGAAGCCAATTAACCTGCAAACCTACACATCTTTAGAATATGGGAAGAAACCGGAGCTCCCAGAGGAAACTCATGCAATCACAGGGAGAACGTACAATCTCCATACATCAGCACCAGAGGTCAGGATCAAACCTGGGTCACCGGCGCTGTAAGGCAGCAACTCTAACGCTGTGTCACCCACCATATATCATATACATATTGTCATATGTCCTGAAATGGAACAATTAAATTCTTACATGTAGTCTCAGTAGACACTCAGTAGACACCATATTAAAATAAGTAATATATACAAACAAAAGAAACAATAAGATGCAAAAACAAAACCCCAAATCACTAGTGAAATCAAGGCTGATCATCTAAAACATTCTTGCTTTCCCCCCATATTCCTTGATTCCTTTAGCCCTAAGAGCTAAATTAACTCTCTTGAAAACATCCAGTATATTGGCCTCCACTGCCTTCTGTGGCAGAGAATTCCACAGATTTGCAGACTCTCTGGCTGAAAAATGTTTTCCTCATCTCAGTCCTAATTGCCTACCCGTTATTCTTAAACTGTGACCCCTGGTTCTGAACCCCCAGTATCGGTAACATTTTTCCTGCATCCTGCCTGTCCAATCCTTTAAGAATTTTATATGTTTCTATAAGATCTCCTCTCATCCTTCTAAATTCCAGTGAATACAAGCCCAGTCAGCCCATTCTTTCATATGTCAGTCCCGCCATCCGGGGAATTAACCTGTTGAATCTACACTGCACCCCCTCAATAGCAATAATGTCCTTCATAAAATTAGGAGACCAAAATTGCACACAATACTCCAAGTGCGGTCTCACCAGGGCCCTGTACAACTGCAGTAGGATCTCCTTGCTCCAAAACTCAAATCCTCTCGCAATGAAGGCCAATATGCAATTAGCTTTCTTCACTGCCTGCTGTACCTGCATGCTTACTTTCAGTGACTGATGTACAAGCACACCCAGGTCTCGTTGCACCTCCACTTTTCCGAATCTGACACCATTCAGATAATAATCTGCCTTCCTGTTCTTGCCACCAAAGTGGATAACCTCACTTTTATCCACATTATACTGCATCTGCGTTGCATCTGCCCACTCACCCAACCTATCCAAGTCATCCTGCAGCCTCCTAACATTCTCATCGCAGCTCATACTGCCACCAGCTTTGTGTCATCCGCAAACTTGGAGATGTCATACTTAATTCCCTCATCAAAATCATTAATATATATTGCAAATAACTGGGGTCCCAGCACCGAGCCTTACGGCACCCCACTAGTCACTGCCTGCCATTCTGAAAAGGACCCATTAATTCCAACTGTCTTCCTGTCTGCCAACCAGTTCTCTATCCATGTGAATACCCTACCCCCAATAGAATGTGCTCTAATTTTGCACACTAATCTCTTGTGTGGGACCCTGTCAAATGCTTTTTGAAAGTCCAGAGGCATCACATCCACTGGCTCTCCCTTATCCATTCTACTTGTTACATCCTCAATAAATTCCAGAAGATTAGTCAAGCATGATCTCCCCTTCATAAATCCATGCTGATTTTGACCGATCCTGTCACTGCTTTCCAAATGCACTGCCATAACATCTTTAACAATCGACTCAAGCAACTTCCCCACTACCGATGTAAGGCTAACTGGCCTTTAATTCCCCGCTTTCTCTCTCCTTCCTTTCTTAAAAAGTGGGGTTACATTGGCTTCCCTCTAGTCCACAGGAACTGATCCAGAGTCGAGAGATCATTGGAAAATGATTACCAAGATTTCTAGGGCCCCCTCCTTGAGAACTCTGGGATGCAGACCATCAGGCCCTGGGGATTTATCTGCCTTCAGTCCTAACAGTTTACCTAACACCATTTTCTGACTAATGTGGATTCCCTTCAGTTCCTCCCTCCCATTGGATCCTCGGTCCCCTAGTATTTCTGGGAGATTGTTTGTGTCTTCCTTAGTGAAGGCAGAACCAAAGTACTCGTTTAACTGTTCTGCAATTTCCTTGTTTCCCTATATAAATTCACCTGTCTCTGATTGTAAGGGACCTACATTTAGGGTCTTCACTAAACGTTTCCTTTTTACATATCTAAAGGTGCTTTTAGAGTCAGTTTTAATATTGCCCACAAGCTTTCTTTCATGCCCTTCCATCCCTCCCCCCCCCTCTTAATTAACCCCTTTGTCCTTCTCTGTTGAGTTCTCCGGTTTGCTGCTTCCTCTGGCCAATTTATATGACTTTACCTTGGATTTAACACTATCCTTGATTTCCCTCGTTAGCCACGGTTGAGTCGCCTTCCCCGTTTTATATTTTCGCCAGACAGGGATGAACATTATTTGGAGTTCATCCATGTGGTCTTTAAATCTTGGCCATTGCATCTCCACCGTCAATCCTTTAAGTATAATTTGCCAATCTATCCCAGACAATTCCCGTTTCATACCTTCAAAGTCTCCTTTCTTTAAGTTCAGGATCCTAGTCTCTGAATTAACCGTGTCATTCTCCATCCTAATGTAGAATTCCACCATATTATGGTCACTGTTGCCCCAGGGGCTCTGCACAACAAGATTGCTAACTATCTGTAGCTGCTCCTGAACCGGTAGCTGCTCCTGAACCTGGGCATTAAAGTATTCAGGTTCCCATGCCTTCTTTCCATTAGCAGGAGTGAAATGAGAGCTTGGCTAGGCCGGGGGAGAGGGGGGTGTCCTTGATGCATTTTGTAGAAAACTCGGGGAGCACCACTCAGGGCCTCCCACTTCTATTGCCTGCATTGTTTCCGTCATGACTTCAATGGTTCTTCATTGCAGATCACTTTGCATCATAAAACATGAAATGTTTTGTATGAATTACAATCTGTATTTCCTTCTCAGTGGCATTATTTTTCAGATTATGAGGAAGGCTGTGAAAGTATATACCGGGATATAGATCTGCTACAGAAATAGGCAGAGAAATGGCAGATGGAGTTTCATCCAAGCAGGTATGAGGAGTTGTACTTTGGGAGGTCAAATGCAAGGGGAACATATATAATTCATGGCATGGTCCTTAACAGCATTGCTATACAGAAGGATCTTGGGATGCAATTCCATAACTCCCAGAAAGTGGCAACACATGCAGATAGAGAGCTAAAGAAGGCATATGGTCTGCTTGCTTTCATAGGAGCATTGAGTATAAGGAGCAAGAAGTCATGATACAGAGTTATAGAACTTTGGTTAGACTCTATTTGGATGATTGTGTACAGTTCTGATTGCACCATTACAAGAAGTATTTGTAGGCTTTGGAAAGAGCGCAGAGGTGGTTGATCAGAATTATGTCTCCATTAGGGGGTATTAGCTACAGAGAGAGGTTGGACAGACTTGGATTGTTTTCTCTGGAATGTCAGAGGTTGTGTGGAGACAGGGTAGAATCCTTTTTCCAGGATGGAAAAATCATGGCTTCAAAATGAAGGGGGGCAATGTTTAAAGGAGTCAGTAAACTATTTTTTCACGAGGGTGGCCAGGGGTGCTGGTTGAAGAAGAAACATTAGTGGTATTTAAAATATCTATGGGTAGGCATATAGATATGCAGGGAATGGAGGGATATGGGTTATGTACAGGTGGATAAGTGATAGTCTGAGAATCATGTTCGGCACAGACATTCTGGGCTGAAAAGCCTGTTCTTATGCTGTATTGTTCTATGTTCTATAATCCAAGAATGAACGACATAACACGAATGGTGCTGTCTCCACAGTAAGGGGAGTAGAATAGTAATCGGGCATTGAAGTACACAGAAGCGTAACAATGCCCAGATTTTTATGAAGCGCGTCATTCAAATTAAGGAAATCAAAATTAAGTCTGTTTGGAAATTGCCATTGCAGTGCTAAGTGAGATCTATAGTGGCACTGAAATAGCTCAGTTGGGAGGACGTTAGAAGATCTAAAGATCCTTATTTCAATCCTGGGTTTAGGGCAGCATAGTGGCACCGTTGGTTGAACTGCTGTCTCACAGTGCCAGAGACCTGAGTTCGATCCTGAGCTTAGGTTCTGTCTGTGTGAAGTTTGCATGTTGTCCTTGTGCCTGTAAGAGTTTCCTCCGGGTGATCCGATTTTCTCCCACATAGCAAAGACGTATGGGTTATTTTTAGGTTAATTGGTCTCTGTAAATTGGCCTTAGTGTGTAGGGAGTGGAAGAGAAAGTGGGCTACCATAGAACCAATGTGAACGGGTGATCATTGGTCGGTGTGGACTCGGTGGACCAAAGGGGCCGTTTCCTTGCTGTATCTCTAAATTCCATAAAGTTCCATAAAGCCTGATTTTAGAAAGTAGTAAATCATATCACAATGAAAGGGGATAGGTGATGAAGATAAATTGATTTACGATATTAATACATGGGAAGCAAGGTTAGCTCAAGATGAAAGGAATCATAATAAAAGGCTGCAAACAAAAAGACAGTGCATCACAGGATTTAATATCAGAGTTCTGCTGGATGTGACCCAAAGATCAGCAAAGAAAAGGGGAAATCAATTTTTCTTCTGCCTAATCATCATCCTTCTCTGACATTGCAAAGAAAATCTAATCTCATCCGTAGCACAACATCCTTGAATTAATGATTTAGCTTTTTAACATTCATTGACTATTCATGGGTCAGTTTCTGCGGCTGTGCTGATCATGTGTGACTTTGGGTGTCAACAGCCAACTCAGTTTGGAGGTTAGACACAAAAAGCTGGAGTAACTCAGCGGGACAGACAGCATTTCTGGAGAAAAGGAATAGGTGACGTTTCGGGCCGAGACCCTTCTTCAGTCTGAGAGTCAGGGGGAAGGGAAACGAGAAGATATAGATGGTGATACAGAGAGATACAAATGATTTAAAAAATTACAAAAAAAGTAACGATGAAATAGGAAACAGTCTAGTTGCCAGGTTACTAGTTGCCAAACATTTTAACTGTCCTTCCCATTCCCATGCTGACCTTTCTGTTCGAGACCTCCTCCACTGTCAGAGTGAGGCCACACGCAAATTGGGGAAACAGCATCTCATATTTATTTTGGGCAACATTCAACCCTGTGGTATGAACGCTGATTTATCTAATTTCAAATAACTCCTGCATTCCCCCCCCCCCGTCATGCTGTTAGTTCCACTGTTCCCATCCTTGTTTCCCTGTCATCAGCACATCTTCCCAAGAAAACTATGGACCATTATGGACTTCACCCTTCCTGAGGTCATCTGTTGCCGGCCATGTTTTGTTTTTGCCTTTTTTTTTTCCAGATCTCCCTCCCCCAACCCTTCCACCTCTGTCTTTCAGTCCGAAGAAGGGTTCAGATCCAAATCGTCCCCTATTCCTTCTTTCCAGAGATGCTGCTGATCCACTGAGTTCCTCCAGCATTTTGTATCTATCTTCAGTTTAGAGAGGCAGTCTTATTAGATGGTGCATGTTCAATGCACCAAATTGCAGCACAGTGCAAAGTAAAATGTAATGCTATCTGAGTACATGTTTTGGGGATAGAATAATACAAAGGTATGAAAGGTAGGTACCAGAATATAAGATTGAGGTGATTTGGTATGTTGATGAAAATTCTCTTGAATTTATGCAGCTGCACAGTAGAGAGCATATTGATTGGTTCCATCACGGCCCGGTTCGGCAACTCAGACGCCCAGGAACGATGGCTTTGGCAAAAAGTGGTGTATACCACCTGGTCCATCATGGGTACTGACCTCCTCACCATCAAAGGGATATAGAAGAGGCGCAGCCTAAAAAAGGCAGCCAACATCATCAAGGATCCACACCACTCATTTCACTCCTGCCATTGTTAAGGTGGTATAGAAGTCTGAAAACAGTAATGTCCAGGTTCAGAAGCAGCTTCTTCCCAATAACCATCAAGCTCTTGAACACCAGGAACTCTAACTAAACTCTAACAAAACTCTGAACTGCCTGGTTGCACTAGGCACTTGGGGCTTTGTTTTTGCACTATATTGCACGTATTTTTTTTTTGTTTGATATATTATCTATTGAGTATTATGTTTACAAACCTGCTGTGCTGCAAGAATTTAATTGCTTCATTTCGGGTCATAGGACAATAAAACACTGTCGACGCTCTTGACTCTTAATATTATATGCATTATGACTCTGCAAACATCACCAAATGAGGACTACTTTTTTTCTGGTTGCTTTTAGTACATGAATACAAGAATACATACTATTACGATAAACTGCTCTGGTTCTGAGAGATCATTGTATTCCTCTTTCAACTCAAGTAAAGCATTCAACTGCTCCTGCGATGGAAGCTGCTTCACAAGGTTCTGAAAAGAAGGCAGATGTATATTATTACCTACAGTTATAGCAATGTCTCGACTGAAAACTGCTAGCATGAATATTATAATGAACTATAATGAACAATCATTTGACCATCACACGATCAAGAAACATGGTAATGACAAAAATAATTACAAGCCAACAAGAAATCAGTTTAAAGTTAATTGCAAAATTGATCATTACATGTTTTCAGGCTCATTAAAGCTCCAATGACTATTAGATTAAATTTCATAAAATTTATTAACAGCAAGGACTGCCAACTCATCGACAACATCTTTCAGATGGCTGGTATTATCAAAGTCACTTTCTCATGTGGTAGTTTATCTTCCAGAGACAACAAAATCTGAGCTAAACATAGAAGATGTTGGAAACAATCAGCGTAATTCAGATTAATGCAAATGGGTGCTCGATTGTTGGCAGAGACTCAGTGCCAATAAACAATAGACAATAGGTGCAGGAGTAGGCCATTCGGCCCTTCGAGTCAGCAACGCCATTCAGTGTGATCATGGCTGATCATCCACAATCAGTACCCCGTTCCTGCCTTTTCCCATATCCCCTGACTCCGCTTCTTTCAGAGCCCTATCTAGCTCTCTCTTGAAAGTATCCAGAGAACCGGCCTCCACCGCCCTCCGAGAGAGAATTCCACATACTCACAACTCCCTGTGTGAAAAATGGGACATGGGACATGTTTCCACCCCATGTGCCTCTATGCCTTTGGAACAAGTTTGTATCTATGTGCTCTGTTAATTGTGGTTACAATTAGTCTGATTGTACGGCAAGCAGTGAAGACCCAAAATGAAACATGTAGTCAGTATAATTTACACTTACAACAAAGATAATTATGTAGATTGTTTTTACAGAGACAGGCAGAGGAGAGAAATGATGGAAGTGGGGACAATGTTGAGGTGTATAATATTGATGAACTCCATCCTATCCACCCTGGTCTAACCCGTCCCTACCTATGTCCAAGACTCTTCGTCTCTTCAATGACTTCCATTTTCTAGGCCCCCACTCCCTCATCTTTACTATGGATAAACCACAGCCATCTTTGGTATAACCCAGTTGCAGTTCCTTCCTACACTAAATGTTTCACCTAATATCTACTAAGCCATTGGGGAGCTAAATTATGTAAAATATTGAATATAGAACGTATTGATTATTAAAAGGGACAGACAACCAAAAAAAGCTTTGCATCCATCCCACATTTATGATGTGAGTTGTAAACTAGTTTTAGTAATAATAGGGAGTACTTGCTTGGATCAGTGATTCTGTAAGACGCTTCTCATCCACCTCAAGAATCATTCTTTTTATTTCTTCATATGGCAAGCGGTGAGAACCCAAGAATATAGCTGTACAAAATGAAACATATTACATATATGTGCTGTTATTTAAAAAGTACATTTACAATAAAACTAATCAAGTAGAAATTCCAACAATCATGATAAATTATTCAACAATCATCTACGATGAAAGTGGATGCCTGGTTTTGGTTGATCTGATTTGTTAATCATTTACCTTATTCTATCAGACCAAAGATTAATGGACACATACAAATAGACAACCTAATCAAAGAACTTACACAAATTCTGAGCTGTTTTGCCATCCAATACTTTAAGTTCTTTAACTTTTTTCTTTTGTGTTGTTTTTTTCTCATCTGTGTCTTGTTGTTCCTTTTTAGCTGTGCATAAAAAAAAATAACAACACTAGATTTGATGTCCGACAGTTGAAACACAGAATAAAAGTGTAAATCAATTCCAAAGCTGTAATACTCCCAAACTGCATGCTTAATTATAATGTGAGCCAATAAGTGTAATAAAGTTGAAAAATAAGGACAACTATGAAAATTATTGGTGGTATGATTAAGAAATAATTAGCTTGAAGCACAAACTGGAGGCAAGCACGTTATGAGGGGGTGACCACATTGAAAGTTACCAAATTGTGAAAGGCCTAGACAGAGTGGATGTGGAGAGGATGCTTCCACTAGTGGGTGAGTCTACGACCAGAGGCCATAGCCTCAGAATAATAAGACGTACCTTTTGAAAGGAGTTGAGGAGGGACTTCTTGAGTCAGAGTGTGGTGAATCTGTGGAATCCATTGCCATAGAAGGTTGTGGGGGCCAAGTCAATTGATATTTTTAAGGTGGAGATTGACAGATTCTTAATTAGTAAGGGTGTCAGGGATATAGGGAGAAGGCAGGAGAATGCGGTTGCGAGGGAAAGTTATATAAAGCGGCAATTAGTAGACAAAGTAGACTTGATGGGCCAAATGGCCTAATTCTGCTCCCGTAACTTATGAACTTATGTCTTCTAGTTTGTGAATTTCGTACTTCTTTCCCCCTCTCTCCTAGGCGCCAAATTCAACTTTGCAGTGACATTACTCTTGCTTCCAAATCAAAGACTGACTAGGCTTCAAAACCATTTACTTGGATACATTTCAGCATGGCATTAAGATACTTAGTTCTGGAAAGATGAAGAATTGGTTGGAAAAGATAGAATAATAAGTTTGCTATTCTATTATATATTTCATATGTGGAGTTCTCTGCCCCAGAGTGGATTTCTCTGCTACAGAAAGCAGTGGAGGCCAATTCACTGGATGTTTTCAAGAGAGTTAGATTTTGCTCTTAAGGCTAACAGAATCAAGGGATATGGGGAGAAAGCAGAATTGGGGTACTGATTTTGTTTGATTAGCCATGATCATATTGAATGGCGGTGCTGACTAGAAGGGCTAAATGGCCTACTCCTGCACCTATTTTCTAGGTTTCTATGTTTCACAACTTTGGATGTGACAAAACATCTTCTGTATATTGACAGCTGGGTTTCAAAACTGCCCTTACATAATGGAACTTCATTATATTCCTGCTTGCCTACTTTCTGGCAGTGGCGGCACAGTAGCGCAACAGTAGAGTTGATGTCCTACCATGCCAGAGATCCGGGTTTGATCCTGACTACAGGTGCTATTCTGTACGGAGTTTATACGTTCTCTCTGTGACCATGTGGACTGTCTCTCAATACTCTGGTTTCCTCCCACACTCGGAGGGCCTACAGGTTTGTAGGTTAATTAGTTTCGGTAAAAATTGTAAATCATCCCTAGTGTGTATGATAGTGCCAATGTACGGAGATCGCTGGCCAGCGCTAATTCAATGGGCCAAAGAATCTGTTGCCGCGCTGTATCTCTAAACTAAACCAATAACATTTTACATCCAATAACATACATTATTTAAATGCAGTCACCTTTGTCAAGTAGCTAATTTGTGCACAGCCACACCTCAGATATATCAAAATCTCATCATTATTCAATTTTCCACCTTGTAGGAATCACAAACTATAGTGCAATATGTAAATGTTTCAGGATACTACTGTCATTACCCAATGGACATTCTGCATAGTGTCTTACTACATACACTCAGTATATCTCAAAATGTTTCAAAAGTTTGATTGTAATCATGTATAGTCTGGATAGCATGCAACAACAAAAAAACATTTCCCTTACCTTGGTACATGTGACAATAACGTTATTTTGCCAACTAACAAATTTGTGGCCTCGTTACCAATTGGTCTCAAGAAAATGAAAATAATCTTCCCCCTCCCTCCTTAAAAGTTTTTTTACAAACTGTTTCCTAGAATGCGGCACAACCACTGATTTATCAAAATGTAACTTTGCTCCAGATTCAGAGACAGCTTCTTCCCATCTGTTATGAGGCAACTGAACCACTCTATCAATAACTAGAGTGGTCCTGAGCTACAATCTACTTCATTGCAGGCCCTCTGACTATTTTTAATCGGACTTCTCTGGACTTTATTATCTTGCAGTAAACATTATTCCCTTTATCATGTATCTGTGCACAGTGGATGGCTCGATTGTAATCATGTATTGTTTTTCCGTTGGCTGGCCAGCAGCAACAAAGGCTTTTCACTGCACACGTGACAATAAACAAAACTGCAAACTACCTTTTATTTTATATTTTATATCTCTTTCCATAAAGTTAAGGATCCCATATGTTTCATTTAAAGCAGTTTCTGTTTAATTAACTGATGTCATCAGCCAGAATTCTGATAAGGGTTTTATAATTAGTCTCAGAGCTTCTGGATTAGAAAGAAGCTGAAGTGAAATAAAACAATTGACAAAGGGTTGTTCAATTAGTTCTGCAGATAAGTAGATGTTTCCATTTGGCTGAATGACACTCATGTGGGATACATCCATTTGTACCTTCAATATAGGTTGAGATCTTCCCAAAAGTAACCACAAAATCATTATGAAGGCAGAAATAGGCAAGATTATAGAATCAGTCTTTAGAATTACATTCCTTTGAGATTTATATTTTCCAAATGAGAGGAGCAGAAGTAGTTCTATGAGGAATTAACAACAAAAAAAAGAACGCATCTAAACTGTAAGGTAGGCCACAGATTTACATCAACCCAATTAGCACCATGTGGGGAATTCATTCCCATTATCAGCAGATGTCTCTGAATGACGTGTTTAATACTATCCTTCAACA
The DNA here is from genome assembly GCF_010909765.2 of Amblyraja radiata. Taxonomy (NCBI): domain Eukaryota; kingdom Metazoa; phylum Chordata; class Chondrichthyes; order Rajiformes; family Rajidae; genus Amblyraja; species Amblyraja radiata. The sequence continues at coordinate 42,085,882 of NC_045966.1, forward strand.
TAAGAGGCTTTATTCTATCATCTTGAATGGTGATCTTGTTGAGCTGCTGATTTTTTTTCACTTATGCAGCATGGCAACATGCCCTTTGTCCCAACTTGCTCACGCCGACCAACATGCCCCATCTACACTAGTCCCACCTGCCTGCATTTGGCCCATATCCCTCTAAACCTATCCTATCCCTGAAAGAGTGGTAGTGAGCTACTTTGTTACATCACTGGAGTCTCTTTGGTGAAGAAGCACTGCTGTTGTGGAGAACATACTAGGATTTGGCCTGAATGACGATGAAGGAACAGTGATGTACTTCAAAGTCAGCATGGCATGTGACTTTGAATGAAGCATGCAGCGGATGGTATTCCCATACCACCAGTTCAAAACCCTTGTCCTTTTAGGCAGAAGATATCTTGGGTTGGACTCCCTGATCAGCATGGTGTATGCAAAGAACTGCGGTATAGTTTGTAGATGATCCAACAACTATTGCACAGTAGTGGAAAAATGAATATTTAGATTGGGTGATTGGTTTAGTGATCAAGTTGGTTGTTTTTCCCTGGATGGTATCAAGCTTCTGTTGAGTTTTTTGAAATTGAATTGAATGATTGAAAGATACAGCATGGAAACAGGTCCTTCAGCCCACCGAGTCAATGATCACCATCGATTACATTGGTTCTATGTTATCCCACTTTTACATCCACATCCTAAACAATGGGGGCAATTCACAGAAACCAATTAACCTACAAACCTGCACGTCTTAAAGACATTGGGTGAAACTGGAGCATCCGGAGGAAACCGACAGTCACAGACAGCACCCGAGGTCAGGATCAAACCTGGGTCACTGACCTTGCGATACAACTGCTCTACCAGTTACGCCACTGCCCTGTCCTTGCTGGAATTTCACGCAAGTATTAGATCGCACTCCTAGCACTTGTCATCTTGGCAGTGTCAGGAGGCAAATTCCGCGCTTGAGGATATCCAGCTTTTGACCTGAGAATTGATCTCCAACTGTAAGTATGGTGCTGGTCGAGCTGCATTTCTCATCAATGTTGATCCTTATGCCCCTGTCCCACTTAGGAAACCTGAACGGAAACCTCTGGAGACTTTGCGCCCCACCCAAGGTTTCCATGCAGTTCCCGGAGGTTGCAGGTGGTTGCCGGAGGTTGCAGGTAGTGGAAGCAGGTAGGGAGTCTGACAAAAACCTTCGGGAAC